>NC_090266.1:676649237-676950637 GCF_040414725.1 Anabrus simplex
AATGGCGTATGGCTTTTATTGCCAGGACTGTCAGGGGACATGATCGGCTCGCCAGGTGCAAGGTCTTTTGATTTGACTCCCGTAGGCGACCTGCGCGTCGCGATGAGGATGAAATGACGATGAAAACGACACATACACCCAGCCCCCGTGGCAATGATGGTTATAATTCCCGACCCTACCGGCAATCGAACCCAGGACACGTGTGACCAAAGGCCAGCACGCTAACCATTTAGCCATGGAGCCGGACTCTTCTATAGTATTAATCCTACTTGCTACATGGAACAATCTCAACATATTAGTAGGTTCCACGAAAAACTACTTTCTTGGATTATGTGCGGGAAGCATGAAGTCACATGGAATTACAAGCTTACTTCCTTTAAAGAGCTTTGTGCTGATGTGGGACTTAGTTCCACGGAAAGGCTTCTATTTCCAGTTTCAGTTCAACTATAGGTATCCTTAGGGAGGAAAGAGTTACATATTTGTTATTGATAATATAATACTGTTTATCAATTGGTATAGATTTAAAGACACGCCAGTGAATCGGAATTTTGTCCCGCAGGACTTGCCGGAAGTCAGCGGCACAGAATTGTGGCATTTAAAAACCATCACATGCCACCAACCTCAGCCGAGAGTGAACCTGTTATTTGGAAGAGAAGGATGAAAGCTAGTAATTTGATTGAATGCAAGGCACCGGATAACTGGAACAATTAAGTAGTTTCGGCAAGTGAAGTTCTTTTCTGTGTGTAATCGTCCAGATATGTTTGGGTAATTTTATAGATTTTTCCTCCCTGTATTGCCTTCATGTACCAAACCAAACAGCCAACTACAAATACATTGAAATACAAAATATAAACAGTAAATGCACACTTAGAATACATACATATATATACACACTGACTGACAGTGACAATGCAACACCAAGGAGGAGTGGTTCGAAAGGGATGAAAGTCGGGGGAAAAACAGAGACGGCATGGATGAATAATTGATGTTTATTTCAAACCGATATGCAGGTTACACAATGCGCACGGCATCGACTCAGTAGGATGTAGGACCACCGCGAGCGGCGATGCACGCAGAAACACGTCGAGGTACAGAGTCAATAAGAGTGCGGATGGTGTCCTGAGGGATGGTTCTCCATTCTCTGTCAACCATTTGCCACAGTTGGTCGTCCGTACGAGGCGGGGGCAGAGTTTGCAAACGGCGTCCAATGAGATCCCACACGTGTTCGATTGGTGAGAGATCCGGAGAGTACGCTGGCCACGGAAGCATCTGTACACCTCGTAGAGCCTGTTGGGAGATGCGAGCAGTGTGTGGGCGGGCATTATCCTGCTGAAACAGAGCATTGGGCAGCCCCTGAAGGTACGGGAGTGCCACCGGCCGCAGCACATGCTGCACGTAGCGGTGGGCATTTAACGTGCCTTGAATACGCACTAGAGGTGACGTGGAATCATACGCAATAGCGCCCCAAACCATGATGCCGCGTTGTCTAGCGGTAGGGCGCTCCACAGTTACTGCCGGATTTGACCTTTCTCCACGTCGACGCCACACTCGTCTGCGGTGACTATCACTGACAGAACAGAAGCGTGACTCATCGGAGAACACGACGTTCCGCCATTGCCTCATCCAAGTCGCTCTAGCCCGGCACCATGTCAGGCGTGCACGTCTATGCTGTGGAGTCAATGGTAGTCTTCTGAGCGGACGCCGGGAGTGCAGGCCTCCTTCAACCAATCGACGGGAAATTGTTCTGGTCGATATTGGAACAGCCAGGGTGTCTTGCACATGCTGAAGAATGGCGGTTGACGTGGCGTGCGAGGCTGCCACCGCTTGGCGGCGGATGCGTCGATCCTCGCGTGCTGACGTCACTCGGGCTGCGCCTGGACCCCTCGCACGTGCCACATGTCCCTGCGCCTACCATCTTCGCCACAGGCGCTGCACCGTGGACACATCCCTATGGGTATCGGCTGCGATTTGACGAAGCGACCAACCTGCCCTTCTCAGCCCGATCACCATACCCCTCGTAAAGTCGTCTGTCTGCTGGAAATGCCTCCGTTGACGGCGGCCTGGCATTCTTAGCTATACGCGTGTCCTGTGGCACACGACAACACGTTCTACAATGACTGTCGGCTGAGAAATCACGGTACGAAGTGGGCCATTCGCCAACGCCGTGTCCCATTTATCGTTCGCTACGTGTGCAGCACAGCGGCGCATTTCACATCATGAGCATACCTCAGTGACGTCAGTCTACCCTGCAATTGGCATAAAGTTCTGACCACTCCTTCTTGGTGTTGCATTTGCTCTGTCAGTGTGTGTGTGTATATATATATACATATACGAATCTTTCATAATATTGTACTTGGTTCTCGTAGTTTTAATAGTTTTGAGTCACCGGGCGAGTTGGCCTTGCGGTTAGGTGCGTGCAGCTGTGAACTTGCATCCGGGAGATAGTGGGTTCGAATCCAACTATCGGCAGCCCTGAAGATTTTTTAACCGGACGAGTTGGCCGTGCGGTTAGGGGTGCGCTGCTATGAGCTTGCATCCGGAAGATGGTGGGTTTGAAGCCCACTGTCCGCAGCCCTGACGATGGTTTTCCGTGGTTTCTCATTTTCACACCAGGCAAATGCTGGGGCTGTACCTTAATTAAGGCCGCGGCCGATTCCGTCCAACTTCTCGGTCTTCCTATCCCATCGTCTACATAAGACCTATCTGTGTCGGTGCGATGTAAAATAAATAAGAAAAAGGTGGCTTTCCGTGGTTCCCCATTTTCACACCAGGCAAATGCTGGGGCTGTACCTTAAAGCCTCGGCCGCTGCCTTCCCACTCCTAGGCCTTTCTTATCCCATCGTCGCCATAAGACCTGTCTATGTCAGTGCGACGTAAAGCAAGTAGTAAAAAGGAATAATAATAGTCCCACAGAAGGGGGGGGGGGAGAAAAATGTACACACTGCAGCTGTAGTTATTTTTTTTTTCGATGTTGTAGCACGTCAAACGTTATACTCTTAAATCGGTGCCTTTTAAGAATATGGCGATTGCATTATACACCTTTGGTTGCTGGGATGATGAAATTTACTGTATGTTGAATGGTAATTGGAAGTTTTACGAATTTTTCTGAACGAAATATAAAGCTTGTGTCTTTACAGATGTTTTATGCTTCCTCTAGAAGTACAGTAATAGAGAATAAGGTAACTAGAAATAATTGTTGTAATAAACAGTCGTGAACTTTCGTGGAGAGGTGCTGTTTGCTGCACAATATCTGCAAAAATTATCGTATGAGATATGATTGTCTTGCAAGGCAAGTTCGACACGATGTTCGCAGTTCAACACGACTTTAGCCAGTAGGTGAGGTTGTCTTCCAAACTCATATTTATGAAGAGTTGTTTCCGATTATCTTATAATGGGACAGCCGCCTTTTTCCATGTGATCAAGGCTGAATTTCAATGTTTTCGGATTTCTTTTCTAGCATTGTTCAGACATTTTCGCCGTTACTGAACTGAACTTTGTGTGTTCATGAATAAAGAAAGCCCTTGTTCTAAGTAAAATGACACGATTATTATTATTATTATTATTATTATTATTATTATTATTATTATTATTATTATTATTATTATTATTATTATTGTCGTGAACTCACGGGAACAGAATAATGAAGTAGTACAGGAACTATTGGTCCGTGCCATAGTAAAAGTAATCCGATCATCTACAAACCGTACGATGTTTTCTATTGGCCTGTCCAAGTTAGAAAATCTACCCTTCTCATCCAGGGTTTCCAAGCTCTTCAAATCACAACAGTAAAATAAATACTGTGAATACGTTTGGTGGTGTCGTACGACATGTGCCGACATTGATTGAACCGTATGATACGGATTGGTGAACTTGCATCGCTTGGTAGTCGAATGGAATAAGGAGTGAGTGAAGGAAGAGTTAGACGTAAATAGACTTTATTGAATAATGTTCAGTTATGTAGAATAAGAAACAGTCTATAATGCCAACGTCAAATAGGGCTCTTATAAGCAGTTTAATGTCTGGACCAGAATTGTATCTACCGTGATTCCAAAAATGATTGCCTAAACAGTCATGCTGGAAATGTAGCCATATGATCAGTACTATATACAACATGTGAATGTACACCTTTGGATACAAACGCTGATAAATGTAGACTGCCATTATCGTTGTAAAGTTACCAACAAGAGTGAGACACATTTGATTGGTCTCATTGAAACACTGTTACCATGCACCAGATTATGTTTTCTGCACAAAATTGTCTTAATCTCCGCAGTTCGTTTGCATCAGTACCTTAAGTATAATAAAAGCAAAATAATTTAATATACAGTGGCCACAGAAAGTATTCGTATGCCTGTGGAATGTGATGGAACATCATTGCGGCATACGAGCTGAAGTTAGATTTATAAACGGCATAACGACAGACATCAGATATACGTACACGCTGAACATACAGATCGTTTAAAAATGTAACATGATCGGCACGATTCTGTCTGTATACAGACTGCAGATCGTACCGCCAAGAAAGTATTCGTACAGTGCGGATGTAATGTCTTCATGATTGGTTATATCAGTTGTCGCACAGGTTTACGCCGCTGTGCCTGCAGGAGGGGTTATCTCTTCAGTCATCGCTGTACTGTCGTTGCCGCAAGGTTATTTAGTATGGGGCTAAAGAAGACAGAACTTTTAGTGAGTCAACGAGAGGGTATAGTGTTACTGTATAAACAAGATAAGTTATCGTAAAATTGGAAAACAGCTGAACATTAGCTATACTACGGTGAGTTCAATAGTTAATAAATACAAGCACAGCGGACAAACAGAAAACAAACCCAGATCCGGTCGTCCAAAAGTGCTGACGTTAAGGGAGCGGCACATTATTGTGCATTCGGCACGAAAGGAACCGTTCCGGAGTGCTGCATCCATTGCTTCAGAACTCGCTTCAAGGTCCAACAAAACGGAGAATGTGCAAACTATAAGGAATGTAGTGCACAGTGTAAACCTGCGTAGTAGATGTCCACGAAATAAGCCACTTATAAATGAATGAAATACACAGAAGCGCCTGCAGTTCGCGAAATACTATTGTGAAAAGACAATGGACTCTTTGAACACCGTTATTTTTCCTGATGAAGCGAATTTTACACAGTTTGGAACTGGTAGGATCAGCAAGGTATGGCGGAAGCCAAACACCAAACTTCAACCTCAACACGTAATCCCCACGGTAAAACACGGAGGAGCGAGTGTGATGGTTTGGGGCTGAATGGCTTCGAATGGAGTGAGAAAACCTGACATTTATTGATGATATTATGCGTGTCAGGAAGTACATAGATGTGTTTCGCCATAATTTAAGCAGCAGTGCACACAAGCTTCATCTGAAAGGAGTCTTCCACTTCCAACAGGACAATGATCCTAAGCATTGTGCCATGATAACCCGTGAATGGTTGTTGCACAATGCCCCAAGAAGACTTCTCACTCCACCGCAGAGTCCAGATCTCAATCCCATAGAGACCCTGTGGGATCATCTAGGCAAAGAAGTGCAAAAACGCCATCCTACTAGTAAAGAACATCTTAAAGAGTTACTCTCAGATGCATGGACCAACATATCTGAAGAGTACACCAAACGTATAGTTAGCTCAATGCCAAGACGTCTGAAACACGTCATCAAAGCTAAAAGCACGCATACAAAATATTAAGACTGTGTTTGAACAAAGACTTCGGCAAGTTTTGAATTGTCTAATAGTGTACGAATACTTTTTTGTGTTAAAAGACGAGTTTATTTGTTTATGTTGAGCGCTGTAAATCTCATAGCAACTGTACAGCAAGATGTTGTCTTTTCTTTATACATGTGTCTCACTGGATGTGTATATATTAGTTCATGGTGCTTAATATACAAAGTTTACGTTAAATGTTGGTGTACGAATACTTTCTGTGGCCACTGTAGGCCATATGTTTTCGTTTTCAAGCAAATTACGTGAAGCTTGATGTCGACTCCAGACAAGCATTGTTCTGTAGATATTTACACACTACTATGATTCCGTGCTCTTAAAGACAATATTGTCTTCGGCTTCCAGTATACGTCCATGCAGACCGGTAAATTTTATGCTTCTTGAAGTTGCTTCGTGTTGTCTTCCGGCGCGTTTTGGAACTGCCGAGTGACATCATTCTGACACCCTGGTGTATCTAAGAAAAATATAACAATTATAGGGACGTTAAACAGTTATTTTTTAGTAGATTTATGCATTACAATAATTAATTAGATTTTGTTTTTTCGAAATTGCTGAGACGAGCAAAATATCATTCAAGCTTGTAGTTTTACATTACTTGATTTCGTGATCATAGCCAAGGGACCTCTAGATTTACGTGGAATCCGAACCACCGAGACGTGATATTGCTTCGAAAATTCCATATGCATTGGCTGGGAATCGAACAAAAATAGAAACTACTGAGGAAGAAAGGAGAGTCGTAATACGTCGACATGAAATTATTCGAAAGTTCTATATCGTAAAAATATTGTGTAAGGAGTGCCTGTCATCTTAAATTGTCTCAAAATGGCAAAGTTGTACGAAAAGTGTCAAAGGCCTAAAATCCAACGAACTTACGGGGGGGAATAAATGTATCGTCAGATCCCAATGTTCAAGTCAAAGAAAATAATTGATGTTGGGGGTGGGGGGATTTTATTTGAATAATCTCGTTGGCACTGTTAAACTTGGTGGTGGTGGTGGTCGTCGTCGTCTTTAAGAGTCTAAACATCGAAATTATCAACCCTGTTGAACATGTGTGGAATTGTATGAGCGAGTATGTAGATAATGTGTTTTTAATATGTTTCATTCAAGGCATAATAGTTTCCTCGGTCTTATCTCTTCCAAAATGTGGACAAAATTAGCCCCTCTACAGACCGTTTGTCTCCACTAATCTCACCCCCCCCCCCCAGTACTCAACCGTAAAAAATGATCATGATGATAATTTTACGTCCCGTTAACTACTTCTGTGCAGTTTTCGGAGAAGTCGAAGGAATTCTTTACGTTCTGGTACCTCCGGACTGAGTCCGGATCAAACCTACCAACTTAGAGCTCAGAAAGCAGCCTTCTGCCATCTGAACTTACTCAGCTGAGCTCGTTAAGCACTAAGCTGTGGTTATTAAACGATACTCCACGTTTGGATAGCGACACCACCAGAGACTCCCTCATTCGCAGAGCGACAATTACAGCAAGCTATTAGGAGGGTGGAGCAGTGGATCTTAGAACATGGCTTTCGGTTTTCTGCGCAAAGACCTCTGTCCACTTTTGTCGTCAACGTACTCTTCACCCGCATCCTGAGCTTTATTTAGGAAATGTCGTTCTTTTAGCTGTTGACACTTACCGATTTCCTGGGCACCTTTTCGATAGTAAATTATCGTGGGAGCCACACGTGCGGCATCTAAAACTGCAATGCACAAAGAGGCTTAATCTCTTGAAGTTTCTTAGCAGCACTAATTGGGGAGCGGATCGCACGGTGCTCCTACGATTCTATAGGGCACATATTTTATCCCGGTTAGACTACGGCAGTGCAGCATATGGCTCAGCAAGACCAAGTGTCCTTTCAAAGCCGAACAGCATCCACCACAGCGGGGTTCGGTTGGCGACGGGAGCCTTTCGAACAAGCCCCATAGCTAGCCTGCTCGCTGAGTCTGGTGTGCCGCCTTTACATCTGAGGCGCGAGCAAATGCTTCTTTCCTATGCTGCTAATTTGCGACAGATGCCACTTCATCCAAGCTATCCTTGCATGTTCAACAATGGCAACCGTTTGCTGTACGCTGCTTGTCCTCGAGCAACGCGGCCGGTTGGAATACGCTTGGATAGCAGTTACAGATTGTTTGACGTACCTTCGGTTCCTTGCCTTGTCAGACAGCCAAGTAGGGTACCTCCGTGGGTCGTTGGGCGACCTGAAATAATCCTGGATCTGCACACTGGCACGAAGGAAAACACGGACCCTCCGATTTATCGGAGCCTCTTCCTGTCCGTTGTTGGCCGCTATCCAGGTTCAGTCGTCGTCTACACGGATGGTTCAAGGACAGAAACGAAGGTGGGCTGTGCGTTCGTTGTCGACAATGATAGGTTTCTTTTTCTCTCCCGGAAACCTGTAGTGTGTACACAGCAGAACTCTATGCTATCCGTGAAGCTCTGCGGTACGCATGTCCAATGAGCGCGGACACTTTTTTGTGTGTACTGACTCCTTGAGTTCGCTCCAATCTATTGATACCTGCTTCCCTCGGCACCCTCTGGTGCAGCAGATCCAGGACCTGCTGGCCGGGTGTTCGGATGCCGGGACCAGAATCACGTTTCTGTGGCTCCCAAACCACATGGGCATATAGGGAAACGAGTTAGCAGATCAGGCTGCCAAGGAGGCAGTTACACTGCCCCCGTTGCCTTTCAAGGTCCCAGCAAGTGATAATTCGCTCTCACCTGAGACATCTGGTTATGTCCCATTGGGAGATGGAGTGGCAGGCCATTCCACTTCCCAATAAGCTGAGAGCGATAAAAGGAACAATGAAGGTATGGAGGACTTCCCTTCGGGCTTCGCGGAGGGAAGCCGTGGTATTACGTCGTCTTCGGATCGGCCACGGTATCGTGACTCACTCGCATCTTTTGAAAGGAGAACCCCCTCTGGTGTGTACCTGCGGCGACCATCTTACCGTGGTACACATCCTTACGGAGTGTGTGGACCTGGTCGATCGCCGTAGTCTTAACCTCCCGGGTACCATCTCCCTTATCTTGCGAGATGACGAGCAGTCAGCCGACCTCGTCATCCGCTTTATGAAGGATAGTGGTCTGTTTTATCGTGTGTAATGATGTCCTTTGTCCTAGTGTATTTGTGTCAATTGCGCTTTTATCCCATTGACTTTATTTTAGTTTGTGTTGCGTATTTTAATGTGTTATTTTAATGTCTAATGTAAATTAGGTATATATATCTGCACTACCAGGCAATGCCTTATTCCTTTTTTCCCTGTATTTTCTCTTATTTTATTAGAAAATGAGGTATTGTGAATTAGATCCACGGCTGTTTTAATCTCATACTCATTTTCTCATCACCATTTTTTAAAATTCTTGTGAGTAGATACATTTTAAAATTTGAAATATCATGTATCATGTCGTCCATCTCGTTCCATTAGGGGCCGATGACCTTCGATGTTAGGCCCCTTAAAACAACAAGCATAAGCATCACCATCATCACATACTCCCTACATCAATCCCATCGAGGAATTTTAGCACTAACTGGAATGAAACATGGTTACGTGAGATATTAATTAATCTGTTTAAAACAGTTGGCCATTGAACTTAAATGTTTTTGTGGAAAACAAATTACACGTTTTTGAGATCAATGGGAAATAGAATGGAAATGGTCGTAAAGAGGAGAGGAGTATATACTGAGTATTAACGTGTGTGTAAATGCCTAAGAAGTGTATTTTCTGTAGTTTGGTGTATATGCAGGTGAATTGTATTCGCGGTAAGTTATAAGTGTGTTTACACTTCGGTGTTGAGCATTACTAAAATCGAAAAAGGAGTCTTATGTTCACTTACCGTTTGTTAAATACCGGTAATTTATTATATACACTAGAATGATAATACATATAATTGTAAATCCCTCATATTATCCACCCCTCAAACTTCAAAACTTATACCATTACAGTTTTGCTGAGTAGTCAAATTTTTGTTTGTGTTTAATTTCTGTGTAGTGCAAGTGTATATTGTAAGGTGTAGAAATAGAATTAATGTGTTACTCACGTGTGCATTTTTGAATGGATTCAGATTTAAGTCTGTATAAATGGCGCCGATGGTTAAGGAGCGGTGTTTATTTTTTTGTGGCTATTTGCTTTAAGGAACAGCCACAGCGTTTGTCTGGTGTGAAAATGGGAAACCACGGAAAATCATCTTCAGGGCTGCCGATAGTAGGGTTAGAACCCACTATCTCCCGAATGCAAGCTCACACCTGCGCTACCGTAACAGCACGGCCACTTGCTCGGTGTCGCTGAAAAGAAAACGTGTTTTTATTCACACGGCATTGGAGCGGGAACGAGTATTTTTACACCAAACTAGTAACCAAGAAACAGCTGACTGAACCCCGTACTGCAAGGAACAGTTGTGTGAGCGTGTGGTGTACCGTGAAATACCAGCTGGCAAGACGTGCGTACATTGGAACATGAGAATGGGCCACAAAGGGAAGAAAACGACCGTGGAGGAAAGAACCATTGTGGTCTCCCAATACTTCAACACAAATCATAATCCGAAATTGCAAGAGTAATCTGATGAAGTCGAACGAATGTGCAACACTTTAAAAGTGATGCAAGGACAGGCAAACAGTAATGAACGGTGAAAGAAGAGCTTACGACAAGAGAGACCAGAATTCTGCTAAAAATGACCCATGTGTTGTTTGAGTCATTAGTCCATAGACTGGTTTGATGCAGCTCTCCATGCCACCCTATCCTGTGCTAACCTTTTCATTTCTACATAAATGTTGAATCTTATATCTGCTCTAATCTGCTTGTCATGTTTGTGCCCTGGTCTACCCCTACCGTTCTTACCGCCTACATTTCCCTCAAAAACCAACTGAACAAGTCCTGTGTGTCTAAAAATGAGTCCTATCATTCTATCTCTTCTTGACAAATTTAGCCAAATCTGTGTCCTCTCGCCAATTCGATTCAGTATCTCTTCATTCGTGATTCGATCTGTTCTCTTTCCTTCTTTCTTTCTTTCTGAGCGAGTTATCGTCCATGTTTCACTTTCATACAGTGCCACGCCCCAGACGAAAGTCATCAAAAACGTCTTCCTAATTCCTTTATAAATGTTCGATGTGAGCAAATTTCTTTTCTTAAGAAAGGCCTTCCTTGCTTGTGCTAGTCTGTATTTTATTTCCTGCTTACAACTGTCATTATTACTTATTTTACTACTCAAGTAACAATATACATCTGCTTCCTTTTAAGCCTTAATTTCTTAATCTAATATTACCTGCTTCACCTAACTTCGTTCGACTGTTCCATTACTTTTGTTTTGGACTTATTTATTTTCAATTTTTACTTCTTATCCAAGACTGTGTCTGCCATTCAGCAATTTCTTCAGATCTTCTGCAGTCTCAAAGAAAAAACAGTATCATAGGCAAATCTCAGGGTTTTGATTTCCTCTCCTTTGATTGTGATTCCCTTTCCAAATTCGTCTTTGATTTAGTCTACTGCCTGTTCTGTATACATATTAAATAGGAGGGGGACAAACTACAGCCTTGCCGTAAACCTTCTTGGATTTCTGCTGCTTTTTCATAGCCGTCGATTCTTATCACTGCAGACTGATTTTTATATAGATTGTAGGTCATTCTTCTTTCTCGGTACCTGATCCCGATCACCTTGAGAATCTCAAATAGCTTGGTCCAATCAACATTATCAAATGCCTCTTCTAGATCTGCGAACGCCAATGTATGTGGGCTTGCCCTTCTTAATTCGATCCTCTAAGATCAGGCGTAAAGTCAGGATTGCTTCACGTGTTCCTACATTTCTTCTGAAGACAAATTGATCTTCTTCCAACTCAGTTTCAAGTTGTCTTTCCATTGTTCTGTAAATAATAGTGTTAAAATTTTGGAGGCATGAGATACTAAACTAATGGTGCGGTAGTTTTCACACTTGTCAGCGCCCGCTTTATTGGGAATAGGTAAAACAACATTCTGCCGCAAATCAGATGGCACTTTTCCTCTTTCATGTATCTTGCACAATAAATGGGATAACCTCGCCATGCCAGTTTCTCCTAAGTCAGTCAGTAATTCAGAGGGAATGTCATAAAATCCAGGTGCCTTGTTCCTACTTAGGTCACTCAATGCTCCAGCAATTTCTGACCTCAAAATTGGGTCTCCCGTTTCATCAGCATCAGCAGCAACTTCTTGTTCCAGAACCACATCATCTATGCCTTTACCTTGACACAACTGTTGGATATGTTCCTGCCATCTTTCTGCGTTGTCCTCTTTCCCTTGAATTGGTTTTCCATCTGAGCTCTTAGTATTTGTACACATAGTTTTCCTTTCTTCAAAGGTTTTCTTGATTTTCCTGTATGCTGCATCTACCTTTCCTAGAACCATACAACCTTCAATATCCTTGCAATTCTCATTCAGCCATTCTTCCTTAGCTGTCCAGCACTTTCTCTCCATCTCATTCTTTAATCGCCTGTATTCTTTTCTGTCCCTCTTCACTTTTTTGCTTTCTTGTATTATCGTCAATCATGTCTAGTATCTCCAGAGTTATCCATTGATTCTTAGGTGTCCTTTCCTTTATTCCTAACATTTCTTCCGCAGCCTTACTGTCCTCATTCTTCACGACTGTCCATTCTTCCTCTATCGTGTAGCCTGTAGCGGTTTCATTCAGTCCCTGCGCAACGTGTTCCTTGAAACAGTCCCTCGCTCTCTTTTCTTTCAACATGTCTAGATTCAATCCCTTTGCACTCCTTCCTTTCTTCAATTTTTCAACTTCAGATGGCATTTCATGTCCAACAAGTTGTGGTCAGAGTCCACGTCTGCTCCTTGGTAAAGTTTTGCAATCCAACACCTGGTTCCTGAATCTTTGCCTAATGATAACGAAATCTATTTGCTACCTTCCGGTGTCAGTAGCTCTCGTCCACCTATACAGCCGTCGTTTGCGGTGCTTGAACCAGGTATTAGCAATGACTAAATTATGATCGGTGCAGAATTCAACTAGCCGACTTCCTCTTTCATTCTGTTGTCCCAATCCGAATTCTTCTACTTCACCTTCTCTTTCTGGTCTACCACTGGATTTCAGTTCCATCACATTCTCCTCACCTTTTACATATTGTATTACATCTTCTATCTCTTCATAATATCTTTCGAATTCGTCATCATTCGCTGAACTAATAGGTATATAGACTTGCACTATCGTGGTGGGCATTGGTTTGGTGTCTATCTTGACAGCAATAATCCTTCACTATGCTGGTCGTAGTAGCTTACCCGCTGCCAAATTTTCTTACACATTATTAAACCAACCCGGGGACCCGAATGGGGGACTATTTTACCTCCGGAGTATTTTACCCTGGAGGAAGTCATCAGTACATCATTCATACAGAGAGAGAGAGAGAGAGAGAGAGAGATGAATTTCCTCGGGAGTTACGGCTGTAGTTTCCCGTTGCTTTCAGCTGTGTACAAGTATGAACACAGCTAATCCAGGTTGAGTTTCTTTACAAGGCCATTTCAGCCAATCATCTAGACTGCCGCCCTTGCAACTTCCTAAAGGCTGCTACCCACCTCTCGACGAACCTTTCGTTAGTCTTGTCTCTCGACAGATACCCATCCCATATGGTTGCAACTGCGGCTCGGCTATCTGCTTCATTGATCCATAAATTCCCCAAATTTGCAGTGTCTGAACCGTGTGCACATTTGCGTGACCAGTTCGGAACAAATATCACTCCAGGACCAATCCGTACGGTTCTCGACCTTCGGACTACAGAGCCACGGTACCTAGAAGAAAATCCTAGATTAATAAAGAGAATAAGAAACTGAGATTGGAATTCGCGTAACACTCTGTATCCAAGACAGCAGATTTCTGGTTTAACGTACTATTTACAGATGAAAGTAAATTTGATTTCTTTCACATCGATGGTAGTATATTGGTCTGGAGGAGACCGAATACAGAACTGGACCCTCAAAACATTCAAGTTACGGTGAAGTATGGAGGTGGTGGAGCATGGTATGGGGAAGTATGGCACCCTCCGGTGTTGGGAAACTTCTGTTTATTGAAAGTAACATGGACAGATTTGTGTATTTGTATATTCTCAAAGAGAACTTATTAGGACGTTGATGCCTTGGGTCTTGAAAGAAATTATTATTGTTTCTCACAAAACTACAACGGGCATTGTACTTCCCTGGTTGCTGTACCGCACTCACACCCTCTCACAGTGCCAGCTCAGAGTCCGGACCTAAAGCCAATCGAGCACCTGTGAAGAGAACGTGAAGCTAGTGTGAGAAAACACGAAATTCGTAATAAGACAGCTTTGAACGAATGTCTGTTACGGAAATGGCTAAGTTTTATGTCAGACTACAAGGGAATTGGCCCATTTCATGCCAAAGAGGTTGAGAGAGGTGATATTTAGGAGGGATATGAATACGAAATTAATATTAAACCAGTTGCGGTTTGGTTATAAGTTTTACGTTCATTCAGTGTATGAATACTTATTTCGTAGTGGAAAAGAGCACTTGACAGTATGTTTCTGTATTATGTTGTGTAAATGCTTGTGTTTATACCTGTATAACTAAACTTGTGAATGAAAAATGTATATGTTATAAATTCATTGAGTATCTTTGTTTTCATAGTTACAAAAATGAAGTTTAGTTTCCTACATATAGTGTATGAATACTTATTTCCACGACTGTATGTGTTTAAGTACGCGTGTTATTGGGATGGTAATCCCTTTTTTTTTCTAAAAATAAGTCCTTTCGTTTCACAAACTTTGCATGAATAAATATATTTTTAAAATCGTGAAGCAAGATGTATTGCGTGAAATGTGTACATAGTTTATAAAAATATAAATAACTAGCCAGTGGTCATAAATCTGACCAAACAGTTACAAGGAATACTCTCTAAATGGAAATAAGAAATTTTCACAATTAATATTACTGCAGGCAATCTGGTATCATTTACGATTCCTAATCAAATGGGTATGACTTGAAGATGGTTGTCCGTGGTTTCTTATTTTCACACCAGAAAACTGCTAGGACTGTACCTTCATTAAGGCCACGACCTTTTTTTTTTTAAATATCCTAGCCTTTTCCTGCCCCATCGTCGCCGTAAGACCTGTCTGTGTCGGTGCGAAATACAACAAATAGCGTCCGACTCGTTGGCTGAACGGTCAGCATACTGGCCTTCGGTTCAGAGGGTCCCGGGTTCGATTCCAGGCCGGGTCGGGGATTTTAACCTTAATTGGTTAATTCCAATGGCACGGGGGCTGGGTGTATGTGTTGTCTTCATCACCGTTTCATCCTCATCACGACGCGCAGGTCGCCTACGGAAGTCAGATAGAAAGATCTGCACCTGGCGAGCCGAACCCGTCCTGGGATATCCCGGCACTAAAAGCCATACGACATTTCATACAACAAATAGCGAACAAAAATTGCTATATACGTTGTTTTGGTCTTAACTTTTTCTCGTTACTTGTAAATTACTCTTCTGGTGACATTCTAACGCTAGAATACTTCTGACGTTACCGGATGAGCATCTATGAATTGAGGAATATCACTTGTACTATGGAATGAAGTTGATCCGGCAAGGGAACTCGCGTCAACGTTTTGCCAGCCATGAGCATACCGGAGTGACCTCAAAGTGGACTCAGGGTATCCTTCTACCGAAGGTTGCGAGTGGGTAGCCTTAAGATTCATGAGTATACCTTCAGGAAGTGACCACTGTCATCTCCACAATAAAGACTTCCCTTCCTGTTCTATTTCACTGACCCGGGCGAGTTGGCCGTGCGCGTAGAGGCGCGCGGCTGTGAGCTTGCATCCGGGAGATAGTAGGTTCGGATCCCACTATCGGCAGCCCTGAAGATGGTTTTCCGTGGTTTCCCATTTTCACACCAGGCAAATGCTGGGGCTGTACCTTAATTAAGGCCACGGCCGCTTCCTTCCAACTCCTAGGCCTTTCCTATCCCATCGTCGCCATAAGACCTATCTGTGTCGGTGCGACGTAAAGCCCCTAGCAAAAAAAAAGACTATTTCACTGACGATATTTTGTATTTTCCTCTTTTAGCCTATCAGCGATTGGACATCGGCTAATGTTGTGGAGTGGATGGCTGCCCTCAACCTGTACAGATACGCCGATGTTTTCAAATCGAAAGACATCAAGGGCGCAGATCTCATACATCTTGACAGAGAGAAGCTAATGGTGAGTATATGTGTTCATTGATCTAACTTATGTTTCTATTGCTTGAGTGTACGAGTACTTTTATTGTATGTGATGTTGTTTTACCAGTTAGCACTGGAAATATATTGGATTTTGGAGAGCTCCTTTGTTGCAGTGGCGGTGCGTTCTGTATGTTCAGTGGTTCAGTGAACCCCCTAGAAATAGATAAGTCTATGTAAAATTGTTTGTTGCAGCCTATTCCTTTAATAAGCTCTGTATATCCACGCGCGTAGCGGTATTTTTGACATCAACACTGTTGCTCTTCGGAACCAGCGAAGAAGTTCAATTTCAAGACTCTAGGAGCGGGGCGATGAGACGTAAGGAGGGTGCACACGGCGAGGGGCTGTGAGGAGCAGGGAAAACATAGCCCAGGAATCGCTGGTGACTGGACCAGCGATAGACACGAGTTACATCGACCAGTTGTCCGACTCGTTGGCTGAATGGTCAGCGTACTGTCCTTCGGTTCAGAGGGTCCCGGGTTCGATTCCCGGCCGGGTCGGGGATTTTAACCTTCATTGGTTAATTCCAATGGCCCGGGGGCTGGATTTTTGTGCTGTCCCCAACATCCCTGCAACTCACACACCACACATAACACTATCCTCCACCACAATAACACGCAGTTACCTACACATGGCAGATGGCGCCCACCCTCATCGGAGGGTCTGCCTTACAAGGGCTGCACTCGGCTAGAAATAGCCACACGAAATTATTTATTATCGACCAGTTCCGAAATTAGCCGAAGCACTATCAGAGCGCCCGGTTAAAGTTTGCCGTATGTGGTAAGTTTTGGAGGGGTTTTAATTTGACGATTTTGCAGTTCTGATGCAATTAACCGCAATGAGCCAGAATATTTTGGTAACTACGTTTTGTATAGCATCAATATGCGTACGTAGCCTGAGTTTATGTAATTAATGAAACGTTTCATTAGTAAATGGTGATGGTGATTGTTTTAAGGGGAAGTACAACTAGGCAACCATCCTCTATATAACACCAATCATAGAGAAAAATGGAAGGGATCCTACACTTCGAAAATGAAGGTGTCGGCCAAAGAAAGACGAAGGCCACGCAGGGCGTGAAAATGAAACACTCCCTGAGCCTCGAGTGCTCTAATACCGTCGGGGTCGGAAAAGAACAAGACTTGATCAAGGGAGGTATTATAGGATAGATGAAAGCGAGGAGCCTGGTGCAAGTAAGTGGAAGCAATGCCAGGACTCAGCTAAGGGCCCCGTGGTCGCCAACCCCAGTTGTGAGCCCCTGGAGCTTTTCATTAGTAATACGTGTTTAGTAAGTAAGCAGCAAATTACGTCAATACATAAACAACGGTAGTCTGCCTAACACCTTCTTGAAGAAGTTATTTGTACGCAAGCAACGTGTCCAAAATCAGAGGAAATTGGATCAGCTTTAAGTAATTGCACCTCATATTCTCTGTCTTTCATAATCATCATTGTTTTGGTAACTTCTTCGAGCTGTAGCTGTGTCCCTTCCGAAGAAAGTCGCGTTTCTAATCAAGCAATGCCACTATTTTACATTTATTAAACATCAAGTAACAAGAAACCTCAACACGTCATTTTCGACAGCAGTGAACCCCCAGACGCTTTATCCTCGCGCCGCCACTGCTTTGTTGGAATTTTTAGCAAAACTTCCCTGAGTGATTTACTGTAATAAACGTACTACGATTAATTTGTGACCACAACATGTATGCATACGCTTTTCTTCTCAGTTCTTTTGTAGAATATGCGGCAGTTCTCCTTTCAATATTGACTACCGCTCTTAAATTTTTGTATTTTTAATTATTTTTTTTTGCTTCTATTTCTGACGTCATAGTGGTTAAAGTAACAGTATCGTAGAGTGTACTTATCAAAATTTTACATTAGTTGCATAGATTTAAAGACATTCTCTATATAATTCTTCACGCATCCACAGCTACAGCTACCAGAAGGACGTAACAGGATGTTGTGAAAATTCAAATCAACCGGATAAACAACTGAAAAGCGTACTGGGATCGATGCTACTAACATCTCAAACCAATAAAACACAAAAAAAATTATAATAGACCAACCAATTCTGTACATCCTAGAAATTCCGCTTCCAACCTTATTATATATTACACTGTATATTTGGACAATAGACTACCTGCAAACTACAAATCACAAAGTCACGGTGCGTAAAATACAGTGCAAGAAAGCGGGACTTTCGAGCGTTCCCAGAAAAACTTTCGGGACAGTGGGGCATTTTGCCAAAAATTGGGACGAATAAGCACCCTGCTCTAGAATAAACATTACAATACATACTTTCATAATATTCGATGTTCACTGAGTATTTTCATTTACTCCTTGTTTTGTTTGATTTGGTGTATATTGGATAAATAAAACTGCAATTTGTTACGATTACTCTGTATTCTGGTGATAAAAAGACGATGGCGTATGTGTAGTCCTAACAACTGCTGTTCACAATGTTGCGTGGATGTTGAAATATTATTCATTAAAAAAAAATTATATGCCGGTAAGTAATTTGAGAAATCCTTAATGGCATGTAACAGATGACTTACGTTCACTTTCCATTGTTCTGATGTGCGATTCACGAGGGGGATTCTTTAATGGCGTCGTGCTGAAGAACTACATTTTCCAACTTAAAACCGCAATTTTTTCTCCCCCTCTCTTTCCAAATTCTTTCTCTCAACTACTGTTACAGCTGCACCTGTGATGACAACGTGGGTGGGTTACCTTGCCTATACTGCTGTAATACTGAACCAACGAGTTAGATGGATGACTACTGAGTGGCTGCTATAGTGCTCTGGGTGGTGCCGAGGAGAAATAGGGGCGTAATAGTTTAAGCGCCATCCACGTAGTTTCGTCCGCTTATAGTGCGTTAGATTAGATAGAATAAATAACTGCACAAATTATGCGGTCTGTGTGTATGGCATACACTTGCACAAACCACAGGAATAACACAAAATATGTATCATATTTCAAATAAGGTTTTTCAAGTACACCGTTGTTAGTGATTAGCAGAATTGTTGCCTGTGCTTGTAACGCAATCCAGCAAGTGTACAGTGGGCCTACTTTTCTTGTAGAAATTGACAAAACAGTGAATAAATGGTATCCTGCGTGGCTGAGTGGATCAGACGGTAGAGCGCTGGATTTCTCAGCTCAGTTTCGTGGATTCGATGCTTACTCAGTCCAGTGATGTTTTAAATTCCTCACACACGTCAGCCTTGTATCGGTAAATTTACCGGCCCGTAAAGGAACTCCCGCAGGACAAAATTCTGACACCTTAGCGTCTCCCAAAACCGTAAAAATTAACTGGTGGGACGAAAAATTGTTAACATCATTTACCGTTAAATGGTATCGGTATCTTGCAGAGTACAGTTCCCCGGGATTAAAAAATATATAGGCTGTAGTGAACAACGATGGTAGAAGGAGAAGCTTGCTGTGCAACGCCACACCTACACTGTTTTTAATTTCCTAGTCACGCTGTCTCCTCAGCCAACGATCCGGAGTAATATCAGTACTTTCAGTACTGCATCACCACTACTACCGAGCGAATTGGCTACGTGGTACGAGGCATATAGCTCTTACCTTTCATTCAGGATATAGTGAGTTCCCCATTTTCATATCAGGCTGCTGTACCTTGATTGAGGCCTTTGCCATTTCCTTCGCAGTCCTAGCCTTAAGGTCACCACACACAGAAAGCCAAGATAAGCTATGCTATGTTAAGCGATGCAAGCTGTTGTGCTATGTCACGAATAAAAAACTAATCTAAGCTATGCTAGGCAGCCGTTAAAAGACGGCGGATTAATTGAAGAGGAGGCTTTTTTATTGGCCGCTGTCGTGGAAGATGAAGAAATAAAAAGGAACAGAACGAGAAGAAGATTCTCTATACATGTATTCTGTATACTTCCTTAGGTTAGCGTAGTTTAGCATAGCAGTCTGTGTGTGCAATTCCGTGTTTAATTCATTGGATTGATTTTTTCATGGTGAATACATGGTAAATTCACTCAAAGCATTGCGTGGAAATGATGAAGAATTAAAAATTACTTTCGTCTAAATCAGGAACGGTTTCATGAACTTCCCTCCATTACCGAGGATGATATTAAGAAAAAAAGAATATGAAGTAAACAAATTGTAGAAAGTAGGGTAAACATATATGTAAAAGTAAAAGATAATACGTGCAATCAATTTCCAGATTTCCATTTATTTCTTGCGAACAATTGTCTTTCATAGTTATCTTCAATAATTTAACAGACAAATATATTTTTGTATCTTTTCAATCAGTATTTCTTCCTTTCATCTTCCCTCCATGATAATTAACAAACACAGAAACAATTAATCAATAAAATAGCTACTGTATTGAGGTAATTCACGAAAGCCACACACATGCTAGATGCCGGGCAAAAATGTGTTTGAGCATGCGCGTAGCCAGCAACAACTATGAAACTCGCCTCCTTGGCGATTGTAAAATTTAGCTTGGCATTGCTTAGGTTAGCGTAGCTTAGCATAGCTGTCTGTGTGCGCCATTCCATGCAACTTCATTGGAGCAATTTTTTTCGTTCGGTTGCATAGCATAGCTTAGCTTAGGATAAAGGCCACCACACACAGAAAGCTGTCTCATCATACCCATAAATATTTATTATCGTAGCCATAAGACGTGTCTGAGTACGTGCGACACAAGGCAAATATAAAGAATCAACATTACCAGAATCTTCCTCCAAAAATGTGGAGGTGAATTATTCAGGTAAGTATAAAATTTAAGACCATTAACACATGAAGGACTGTCCTTTTTAAACAATTAATTTAAACAGTTTATCTTACGTCTTGTTCTTATTATGTCAGGTTCCATGGCTAATTGGTTAGCATATTGGCCTTTTGCCCGGGTTCGATTCCCGACTGGATTGGGGATTTTAACCTCAATTGGTTAATCGTACTGGCTCGGGGATCAGGAGTGTTGTAGCGTGGCCGAGCGGTCTAAAGCTGCGTTTACACTAGCGAAAGTCATTCGGGCGAAACTTACTCGTTTCGAGTGAAATTTCGCACTACCCGAAACAGAGCGCAATTCAGAGCGAAAAATAGCGCGAGTGGAGCGAGCCGCCTTCGACAAGCCTGAAAGCTTCATTTCTGGTTTTGCAGCCAACATGGAAATCGTCTTTTTTCATTGTTTTTCATTGTTAGACACCTAGATGGGACCGTACAATATTTCATCATATAGTAGACTAGCTGATGTACCCGTGCTTCGCTACGGAATTCTACATTGTATACAGAATTGTAGGTTAGGTAGAGTACACGTTGTGAGCAAGAATGTATTAAATTGCGTAGCTCTTAACGTTACCGTGGAAACGCGACGGAGAAATCACCAAACGTCTCTCCTCATATGAAGATTACGTTAGGGAATTTTCATTGTAATGGTAGGCCCGCTTGCCTACCATCAGTCACAATCAGGTTGGGGAATTGCATTATAATGGCAGAAACTCACTCTCCACCTGACATTTTACAGCCTCAGAAAGACTGCCTTAGTGGTTTTCCCAACTGAAATGAACATAGGTCATTTCAATGACGTCAGTAGGAATAGCAAACTCATCTCCATACAGGCCATGAAGGCCCCTGGAGGGGTGGAAGGTAAAGGCATCCACTATCCGTAACCTCGGCACTTGATGGGGTAGAGGGGTTAGCTCTACGCCCGGCCGCCTTTGCCCCCAGGAATTAACCTGGTACTCATTTTTGGTGAAGGGTGAGTGAACCTCAATGCCATGTGCACCTCCGGAAGTAGAAATCTCGTTTCTTAAATTTATGACTTCCTGACGGGGATTCGAACCCACGTCCTTCCGGGCGAACCGGGCCTTTACCGCCTCGGCCAGGCAGCCCCTTACGTCATTAGGAATGGTGCGAGTAAAAGCAATGATTTCACATGAAATACTCGACCAAATGAAAAACCTCACATTTTCTCACTTTTAACGAACAGTACTACGCTGATCTAACAGTCCAAAGTTCCAGAGCTGGAATGACCAGGCCGCAGACAGCCGTGATCCGTGAACACGCTTATTCTTTTTCGGTGGGGGGGGGGTCGAATAGTGCAGAGTCCCAGGGCAAAAGCTATGCCCTTTTATATATAGATTAGTGCCATAAAGGTAGTGTCATAAAGTTAAAATAAATTTCAGTTTTTGTAAGAAATTGAAGTGTTGCGTTTTTCGTGCCGGTCAGTGTAAGTTCTTCACAATGACCTAAGAATGCTTCAGAATACATAGGTGCCGGTAGGCTCAAAAAAGTAATGAAATGACAGAATTTTGCGGTATAAACCAATAGTAATTGCTTACCTGATCCGGTGACTCTGCTCTTATTTTCTTTCGATCTTTCGCTTCGATATGATCCCAGTAGCGCTTTCATCTTCCCTTTCATTGTAGAAATAGGAAAGTTTAGTTGATAACTAATTTCCTTCCACGCATCTTCTCTTTTATTGCGATTGAAATAGTTTTTGTTTTACGGATTCCACATAAAATCTCTATTTTTGTAGAGCTCGATGAGCTGCAAGCACTGTTCTTGATTCATCCCTCGCTCAACTACGGGGACCACGTTTACACTGAGAGAAATTCGATGAGCGAAACCCTTTGATGCGCGGACAAAAACCGACTGACCTCCGGCTCGCAGCGATGGCCCTCACTCCGCGATTACTCCGGGGTGAGGGAGCGTCTACACTAGGCTCAATCCCCTCGCGAAATTATTTCGCGAGGAAATTGCGCTTGGTGTAAACGCAGCCTAAGGCTGATTTGAGGTGTTCGTGGCGTCTTCAACAAAATATCAATCCTATAGGAAGGGCCCTGTCCTCACAGATGCGCTAGTCGCCCAAGGATGTCAGTTAGTGAGATCTTTACCAGGCCTCTCCGGAGATCATAGGCCATTACAATAATAATAATAATAATAATACTTATAATCACAGCAATAGAACCAGCTTTTGGGTGGTTAGGCCGTGTGCATAATGCAGAGTTTCGTCCAGACGTGCCATTTGGACTCATCAGCTGGAATGGCACGCCCCTCCAGGACTCTGCATAGCAGAGGCAGACCAAACTGTGTGGCCCCGCCGAGTTAGCAAATCAAGTTTGCTAACCTGCTAAAGGAGAAAAGATTTCTCCGTTCAAAAAAATGCTCCCCCATTGGAGATACAACATCAAAAAAGTCTTTCACGGCCGCAGATCTTATAATCACAGCAATAGAACCAGCTTTTGGGTGGTTAGGCCGTGTGCATAATGCAGAGTTTCGTCCAGACGTGCCATTTGGACTCATCAGCTGGAATGGCACGCCCCTCCAGGACTCTGCATAGCAGAGGCAGACCAAACTGTGTGGCCCCGCCGAGTTAGCAAATCAAGTTTGCTAACCTGCTAAAGGAGAAAAGATTTCTCCGTTCAAAAAAACTCGGCGGGGCCACAGTTTGGTCTGCCTCTGCTATGCAGAGTCCTGGAGGGGCGTGCCATTCCAGCTGATGAGTCCAAATGGCACGTCTGGACGAAACTCTGCATTATGCACACGGCCTAACCACCCAAAAGCTGGTTCTATTGCTGTGATTATAAGATCTGCGGCCGTGAAAGACTTTTTGATGTTGTATCTCCAATGGGGGAGAATTTTTTTGAACGGAGAAATCTTTTCTCCTTTAGCAGGTTAGCAAACTTGATTTGCTAACTCGGCGGGGCCACACAGTTTGGTCTGCCTCTGCTATGCAGAGTCCTGGAGGGGCGTGCCATTCCAGCTGATGAGTCCAAATGGCACGTCTGGACGAAACTCTGCATTATGCACACGGCCTAACCACCCAAAAGCTGGTTCTATTGCGGTGATTATAAGATCTGCGGCCGTGAAAGACTTTTTTGATGTTGTATCTCCAATGGGGGAGCATTTTTTTGAACGGAGAAATCTTTTCTCCTTTAGCAGGTTAGCAAACTTGATTTGCTAACTCGGCGGGGCCACACAGTTTGGTCTGCCTCTGCTATGCAGAGTCCTGGAGGGGCGTGCCATTCCAGCTGATGAGTCCAAATGGCACGTCTGGACGAAACTCTGCATTATGCACACGGCCTAACCACCCAAAAGCTGGTTCTATTGCTGTGATTATAAGATCTGCGGCCGTGAAAGACTTTTTTGAAATAATAATACTGTTATTGGCTTTACGTCCCACTAACTACTTAACGGTTTTCCTAGATGCCGAATTGCCGGAATTTTGTCCGCAGAATTTCCTTAACGTGCTGGTAAATATACGGAGACGATGCTGACGTGTTAGAGCACCTTCAAATACCACCGGACTGAGCCGGGATCGAACCTGCTAACTTGAGCTCAGAAGGCCAGCGCTCTACCGCCTGAGGCCATTTTTTTTGCTAGTGGCTTTACGTCGCACCGACACAGATAGGTCTTATGGCAACGGTGGGATAGGAAAGGCCTAGGAGTTGAAAGGAAACGGCCGTGGCCTTAATTAAGGTACAGCCCCAGCATTTGCCTGGTGTGAAAATTGGAAACCGCGGGAAACCATCTTCAGGGCTGCCGACAATGGGATTCGAACCCACTATCTCCCGGATGCAAGCTCACAGCTGCTCGCTCCTAACCGCACGGCCAACTCGACCGGTAGGCCATTATTATTATTATTATTATTATTATTATTATTATTATTATTCAAGGGATATGGATAATTTCTCCATATTGTCATATTATTTTGTTCATGATTTTCTGTTTATGTTTTCATTATCTGTAAGTAGGGCTCAATTTATTTAATGGCAAGGTATTTTGATTTCTTTTGTAGTTACTGGAAACGTGTTAATTTTCCTTCTTTATGCGAAATTCATGTATATGTATTATTTTTAATGTCCCTTTAGATACGTTATGTACCTTTGAGTGCTGACCTGTGTAGGAAAACTCTGAAACGATCTTTATTCCTGTGCCTATGTACTGTAGGTTTCTACTTGTTTTATCACCACGCCCACTTCTTTTGATGATGATGCTTGTTGTTTTAAGGGGCCTAACATCGAAGGTCATCGGCCCGGCTGAGTGTTTAAGAAAACATGTAGGCCTAGGCCTAATGCAATTCATTTACCCTTCACCGGTTCCTAAGCTCGTGTTAATAATTCCAGTATTTAAGACAGAACACGACATTATCGATATATATGAAAGATTTCATAATCACTAACAAAAACATCAGTTTCTAACAATAACCTCAACAAATGCACATGTTAATTACAGTATAGAACAACACTACCCACATTGATAGTTTTTATTATTTAACCCCGATTGTTAACGGTACCTGTAAAATTCGGGAATAAACTACGGTGTAATAAACACAATAGGAAGACGATACTTCATCGAGAAAAGAAATCAGTCAGAATATGAATGACAATAATGGAATTAAGGAGACATTTCGACTTTCCCCCGTAATTGCTCAGAAAATAGCAATAAAATGTACAGACATGTAATGTACACAAAGCACTGAACCGAAATATTTGTATTAAAAAAAAAAAAAGACTCACTGCTCTGCCGACAGCAATCAGTCATCTAGAAGGGGCTCTATCCCATCCATATCCTCTCTTGTACTATCCTGCTCGTTGTCACTGTCACTTTCACATTCAGTTTCATTTTCACTGGAGCTTGAAGAACGGCCTAAGTGAATAATTAAATCGTCCACTCCACTGTCAATACATCCTTCCCGTTTCTGCGCCTTTTCTATTTCCCCCTCTACATGTCCTACGGCATCCTCCCAGTTTTCCCGGGTTACCTGACCAATGCCCTCAACGACAAGTCTTGCGACCTCTGCTATGGTGAATGTTTTGTTGTTGCTGGCAACATAATCTTTTACTTGAACCAATATGAGTTCTATCGGATTGAAGTGGCAGTGGTAAGGTGGTAGCCTAATGACTTCGTGGCCATGTTTCCTAGCAAGTTCATCGACATAATACCGAGGAATCCTGGGCTTAACGTTATCAATGACACTCAAAAGAAGTCCCTTCGTCATAGTGCGGTCTACTTTAATGCCATGCCTAACGAGCCACTCGATCATTTCATCCTTTCTGCACGACATTGTAGGTGCCTTGTCTATCTGAACAGAGTGATATGGGGCATTGTCCATTATAATGACACTGTTGGAATTAATGTTTGGCAGTAACTGTTGTTCGAACCACTTTAAAAACCTATCGTAGTCCACCTCTTCATGGTAATCTCCAGTTCTTTTCGATTTAAATAGTAGGAGAGCGTTGGTTACAAAACCGTCACACATCCCGGCATGCACGATTATAAATCTTCCTCCCTTCCTGGTAGCACCAGCCATAGTCCCTTGCAACGTGCCGTCAGTCCATCCCTTAGAGTTCGTGTGCCCAGCATTCACTCAAGTTTCGTCGAGCCATACGATATCCCTAAAATTTTTGCCGCGAATTTTCTTTAAAAATTCACATCTTTTGGAAACAGTGTCACCTCTTTAGAGTAGAAGAATCCTTCCATTCGCCTGTACTCGAAACCGATTTTATGTAATAATCTCTGCAGAAGCGTTCTTTCTCCACGAAATAACTTACTCCGTTTTAGAGAGGACAGTAATTTCTTAACAGTGGGATGCTCCCGCCTAATATAATAATCATACACATGGCGACGAATAGCATCCTCCTGGAATGAATCTATGCTCATAATATTCGCGCACCTAGGCCTTTTTTACCTGGAGTTGTTAATTTCTCTTCTGGGGAAGTGAATTTCTCCTTAGAGACCCTCCAAACAGTACTTTCGCTAATTCCCATGGCTCTGGCAGTGCGTTCCTGAACTTTGTTGAAAGGTATTAGAGGAGATCCTGTTTCCTTTTTACTGTCTGCTTCCCTTTCAAAGAAATCCCGCACTGACACGATCCTTTATCTTCCCTGGCTTCGAACAGTCACACCACGGCCAGTTGTATTTTTTGGCGTTTCTTTTGACTTGGAAGTCATTGTTAAACACTCAAAAGAACCGATCAAATAAAACTACACGGATTCTTAAAGAATAATGGAGTACTTCACACTAACACTATTGTCACACTACAAGACCGCTAACATCTACAGACGAACAAAACTAGGAAAACTGAACAACTAGCCACTGATAAACTTAAAGAAATAAACTAACACCTAACATAATATTCTGAAAACAAACACATTAAGCAGCAACAACTAGCACAGCTAAAACAGTACCATTCGGAAGAACATCACAAACGCGACTGAGAGCAAGCCAACCCACGTGGTGATAGCGTCCTAAAATGTTGCAACTCTGTTATCGTTGCCATAGCAACAGACCATTTTCGAGCAGCGTTAGTCAACTTTTTCTCGTCGGTGGCGCTAAACGTCAGACTTCAACTCTCGTGGGCCCTACTGTAAAACTACATTCCACAGCCGCCTTCTTTCCAGTCTTAGAACCTGCAAATTACAAACTACACAGTGGTGATTTGTTGAAAACAGCGTGTCTGTCAACCCCAGGACTGTGAAGAGAGCGAATGTGGATCGTATGCCCGGTAGGCTATTATCCGTCGTGGAATTACTGTGTACTCACCCGCCAAATCCAACCATGACCATTATGCTAAACAACCTAGTGAGTTGGCTCCGCAGGCCGCGTACATGCAAGCTTGCATTTGGGAGATGGTGCGTTCGTTCGAACCCCTCCATCGTCAACCCTTAAGCTGGTTATCCGTGATTTTCCATTTTCACACTTTATATTAAGACACGACCATTTCCTTCCCAGTCTTTCTCTTTCCTTCCGTCCGTTCCGTCGCCTATCACCGCCGAAAACCTTTCTTTGCTTGCGGGACGTCAAACCGCTCTGAGAAAAGTCGAAGTAATGTAAAAACTAAACTTCGTTTATTGTACATTTAACTTCATATCTAACAGATCTATTCACGTATTTTTAAATTCAAATTTTGACATTTTTCATGATTAAGGGATATTCACTTACCGTGGTCGTGGGATAGTGAGCCTGCCGCTTACCGGGGAAAGGGAAATGTGCGGCTTGGTTTCCTGGCCAGGTCAGGGAATTTTGCCCTGATCTGAGTGCTGGTTCGTGGTCCACTCAGCCTACGTGAAAACAGTTAAGAAGCTACCCGACGGTGAGATAAAACGAGCTGGGTCTAGAAATTCCAGAATAACGGAAAATAGGATTCGCTGCACTGACCACGCGTCACCTGGTAATTTGCATGCCTTCGGGCAGAGCAGAGAGTCCTTTTTTAAGCTAAGGTCCATTAAAGCTGTAGAGTCATTGTGGTGTTTTTTTAATTGTTCTACTTTTGGGATGACGTTTCCATCTCACATTTGCCTTTGTTGCAGTGGAATACTACAGAGAAACACCTCCGGTATGGAAATCGATCTCGCAAGACTTAATTCATCCTGTTTCAACCCTCGTTGCAGGTTTAACATCCAAAATGGCAGGGCTGATAATTTAACCCGAAAACTCACACGCAATTCTAATATACGAAACCCTAGATAACAACAACATTGACTCCCGTAATAATTGAGCATTCCCCCCCCCTCCACCTCCCATTTTCAATTGCTATATCTTTGTCTTCAATCTTTTTGGCAACATCTAAAAATTATTTGTACTCCAATGTAATGATCAAAATGATTCCGTCAATAGTGAAACTAAGAATTTACTAAATATTTCACACGTGTCAGTTATCCGAAGAATGATGTTTTGTGGATTATGACTGTAGTGCTCGAGTCGAATCTGCCACTGCTTTTTATTTTCCCAGACTGCTTTGCTGTTCTTAGTTACCTATTATGTTACTTCTATGTGATTGTCAGTCCTAAGTGCTGCCGTATATAACTTCATTACGCGTTTTTATAAATATAAAATTTATTCTGTTTTTTAACACCAGGCAAATGGTGGAGTTGTACCTTAATTAAGGCGACGGCCGCTTCCTTCCCACTCCCAGCCCTTTCCTATCCCATCGTCGCCATAAGACATATCTGTGTCGGTGCGACCTAAAACAAATTGTAAAAAAAAAAAAAAAAAATCTGTTAAATCAACACTCCCAGGATCATGCACTTTAAATGTCAGTCGTTAGTGTGGAAATTCAAACACACAACTTTGGTTACGAAAAGGAGTGAAGGCGGGAACACACGAATACTGTCTGCCTCAAAATACAGTGGATACATGAAACGAGGAAAAGGGTGAATATCACAGTTGAATAAGGGAGCTAAATAGACATCAAGAAATATTTCAGATGTACTTCAGTATGAGTAGCCTCCGTGGCTCAGACGGCAGCGCGTCGGCCTCTCACCGCTGGATACCGTGGTTCAAATCCCGGTCACTCCATGTGAGATTTGTGCTGGACAAAGCGGAGGCGGGACAGGTTTTTCTCCGGGTACTCCGGTTTTTTTCCTGTCGTCTTCCATTCCAGCAACACTCTCCTTTATCATTTCATAGCATTTATCACTCATTAATAAATCACCTACCGGGCGAGTTGGCCGTGCGCGTAGAGGCGCGCGGCTGTGAGCTTGCATCCGGGAGATAGTAGGTTCGAATCCCACTATCGGCAGCCCTGAAAATGGTTTTCCGTGGTTTCCCATTTTCACACCAGGCAAATGCTGGGGCTGTACCTTAATTAAGGCCACGGCCGCTTCCTTCCAACTCCTAGGCCTTTCCTATCCCATCGTCGCCATAAGACCTATCTGTGTCGGCGCGACGTAAAGCCCCTAGCAAAAAAAAAAAAATAAATCACCTTGGGAGTGGCGACCCCATTGTAATAACAGCCTATATATGTTTCATTCATTACATCCCTGACCCGGTCAATGACTGGAAAACAGGTTGTAGGTTTTCATTTTTTCACTTCAGTATGAACAAGGAATTTAATTACTTGCATAATTGCATCAAGGATGAAATTATTGGCTAAAATATACAATTTCGAGAAGCTATCTGCACTGAACAGAAATTAGTTGTATTATTATTATATATATATTTAAAACACTAGGCTGATTGTTGTGACCGCGAGTTTGAGAGAACGGCTGAACCGATTGACATCGTAAAGCATTCTGACAAAAGCTCTTGGCCTCTAGATTTGCAGTGTGTCTTTAAAAGTATAAGAATTTCTTGCTGTATATTTTTAAGTTATTAAAGAAAAGTGTAGCATTCTGATTGGCTAAAGCGCCCGACAGAACTTCAAGGCCGCATGAACCGTCAGAGCGCTCAGCGGGTGGCACAATAGGGGAGGTGGAAAGGGGTAGGCACGCATGCTGTCAGACATCATCCTGGTCTGCCATACTTCGCTGACTGGAATAGCCGCTGTGTTGCTGCCCTGTGGTTGAACAGTGCACATTATATTCTAAATTCCTCTAAATTTAAATGAGAGTTCGGTGTCTGGATTAAAAATTTAATTCCAAAACAGCTGACGATACTCGATTAGCACGGCCCAATATGAGATAAAGCTTCAATGGCATATAGTCATCCATTAATGTCTATGAACCATTCTGTAAAATATATCACAGGTAACGACACTGCATTCCTTCTGGTGGGAAAATTATTGTTCTTGGAGGAGAGTTCAATAAGGTTTTGCCTGTTTTGCCATATGCTTATCGCCAAACAATTGTTTGTTTATAATTGTATAAAACCGAGCAAATGGCTGTGCGGTTTGAGTCACGCAGCAATCAGTTTGCATTCGGGAGAGAGTGGGTTTGAACCCCACTGTCGGCAGCCCTGAATATGATTTTTCGTGGTTTTCCATGTTCACATCAGGCAAATGCTGGGGCTGTACCTTAATTAAAGCCATGGTAGCTTCCTTCCCACTGCTAGCCCTTCCCTATCCCACCGTCGCCATAAGACCTACCTGTGTCGGTGCGACTTAAAGCAGATTGTAAAATAAATTTATTAAATACTCTCCTCTTTAACCCTTCTTTAAAACACATCGCTTGGCAAAACCACAAAAAATGTAATTCGCTGTTTTTTGCCAGAAATTGGTAATGGCGACTACCCTTCTTTAGATAGTGACGGTTCAAATGTTATTGAACAAGCAGGCAGAATTTTAGCACCGGGCGAGTTGGTCGTGCGGTTAGGGGCGCGCAACTATGAGGTCGCATCCGGGAGATAGTGGGTTCGAACCCCACTGTCGGCAGTTCTGAAGATGGTTTTCCGTGTTTTCCCATTTTCACACCAGGCAAATGCTGGGGCTGTACGTTAAGGCCACGGCCGCGTCCTTCCCATTGCTAGGCCTTTCCTGTCCCATCGTCGCCATAAGACCTATCTGTGTCGGTGCTACGTGAAGCAAATGAAAAAAATAACTTTAGCACATGTTCATATCGTGATTAAAATGTATAGCAAGACTAGTTGATGTATCCGTGCTTCGCTACGGGATTCTCACAAAGACTGACTTTGTGGTTTTCCTAACTGAAATCAACATAGGTCATTACAGAAACGTCAGTTGGAATGTTGCGATTAAAAGCAATGTTATCATATAAAATACTCGATCAAGTGAAAAACTGCACATTTTCTCACTTTTAACGAACATTATTACGGTGCCGATCTAACATTCCAGAGCTGGAATGACCAGGCCACAGACAGCCTTGAACACTCCTCTGCCATTATTCCTTTGAATATGCACACTGCTCATTCCAATCACTGCCTCAGAGTAGAGATTCAATAGCTCGAATGCTATGATGAACCAGTGTGTTATGTACCAGTAGTATCAGAAAATGTATGAGCCAGAGGAATGGCATGCTAAAGAAGAAAGTTATCTAAACTCCCCAGCTACTTCCCGCCAATATTCAGTCAGGCTGTTCCACTCGGTACGACCGGGCGAGTTGGCCGTGTGGTTAGGGGCGCCCAGTTGTGAGCTTGCAACCGGGAGATAGTGGATTCGAATTCCGTCAGCAGCCCTGATGGTGGTTTTCCGTGGTTTCCCATTTTCACACCAGGCAAATGCTGGGGCTGTAACTTAATTAAGGCCACGGTCGCTTCCTTCTCATTCCTAGCCTTTCCTGTCCTATCGTCGCCGTAAGACCCATCTGTGTCGATGCGACGTAAAGCAACTTGCCATTCATTCACACCAGTAAATGTAATATTTCTTCCAAATCGCTAAAAGAAACTGCTTCCACGTCACCTCGCCAGTCATGTGCTAGAGCAGAAAATTGTGCTGCGCGTAAGGAGGTCTTCTCACCTAATTTTACGTCACAATGACGTCAGCAGACGTGAACAGCCGAGACATGAGCTGCAGTGTGATCACTCTACATTTCGTACAGTGTGGAAAAGGCGTAGCACATCTTTCTAGACTAGTTAGATTGCGACACAATACGCGTGAGCTCGTGGAACGTGACGATAGTGTGTTTCTGCCTTGATTTTTTTTTAATCTGCATCACACAACGGGCGTACAGTATTACCTAGCCCAGTAACGGTGCTCAGACTAATGTCAAGATATTGGAACATGACAATAGGCCTAATAGTAAACCGTGTCTTAAAACTATTTCTGAGCCGCGTCTCACTTTGTTATTAATAAAATCGCTCGTCTCAAGCTTGGCGCGACCTTCAGCAGAACCAATGCCACATCCCCTCTCTTGCTGAGACTTTGCTCCTGATTTGGAATTAATACTAACTGAACAAATGTCGTGGGATAGCGGAGCACTGATGCGCAGGTGTGTTGTCTGCACACCACACACCCCCTGTGCCAGCGGCAGTTGTATAGGAGACCTTGTGAACAGTGGCTGTGCATGTGAGAGGTGTAACATGGAACGTCGTCGTGAGCTGACACCCTTCGTACGGGGTATGGTGGTCGGTGCCCGACGGATGGAAAGTGCGAATTCGAAAGTGGTGTGGGAATTCGGCTTTACACAATCAACCGTGTCCAAAGTGTATCGTGAATGGGTTAATACGGGTGTCACCGTCCACAACAGACGAACGACCGGCCGTCCAGCCACCCTCGATGACCGTGACCGGCGACATCTGAGACTGATTGTCAATAATGACAGACGGGCAACCGTGCAACAAATCGCGGCTCAATTCAACACAGGCCGTGCTAGGCACGTCTCCCAGTGGACAATCCGTAGGAACAGGGCTTCTATGGGTTATGGGAGCCGGCCCCGCACACGGGTGCCACTGTTAACCCAACGTAATCGGGCACAACGACACGCATTTGTCGCCGGTCACCAGGGATGGACACTGGAGCAATGGCGTAACGTGATATGGTCGGACGAATCACGATTTCAACTGCACCCTGCCGATGGCAGGCACCGTGTATGGCGCAGACCACATGAAGCCATAGATTGCGCCTGCCTCGAAGGTGTGGTCCAGGGCGCTGGTTTCTCTGATTTGGTCTGGGGTGCATTTTCCTGGTGTGGAATGGGCCCCCTGTTCTGGAAGAAACTGAATGGTACGCGGTATGTTGAGCTGTTCGGAGACCATCTCCACCCATTTTTGGCCTTCCAGCGCCCAGACGGTTCTGCGGTGATTCAAGATGATAACGCGCCGCCACATCGCTCGCACCTCGCCCGGGAATGGTTCCAGGAACATGCAGCGGAGGTCCAACGACTGCCATGGCCACCCAGTAGGCCCGATATGAACCCTATCGAACATATCTGGGATGTCCTGGAACGCAGGCTCCCTGCCATGGATCCTGCACCCACGAACAGAGCAGCATTGGCGGCCGCTCTGCAAACGATTTGGTGTCAGGTGCGTCCAGAGGACTACCAGGGACTTTGTCGACTCATTTCCACGGCGTCTCACTGCATTTCGCAGGGCCAGGCCTCACAAGCTATTAGGTGACTATCCCATGACATTTGCTAAGTCATTGTAAAACAGTGCACACAGGCAGAATGATAACAGTTTGTGCTTTCGTCTCTGCGTCTCCAAGTAGCGTCTCTGCGTCTACCCTCAATGGTGAGGGGAAGTAGTTATTAATACCAAACTAAGGAGTCGTTGCTCGCGACTCGCTTTTACCTTAAGTCGCTTCTCGTGAGACTCTGCTCACTTTTATTATTACTGTATCACCCATTGGAACGCGCCGGCTAGGTAGGTCTGTCACGCTGTTAATAATTAGTGACCGTTCGTGTAGTTAAACTGTTTGGGAAAAGACAGAGAACTTTTTTCGCGGCTGTTTTCAGCTTCACTTTTTACAGGCATTGACTGATACTTGAGTCATGAATTCATCCGCAGCTCAGAAATAGTGAGTTTTAAGAAACGGCTCGCTTTTATTAATATGTTACAATATCTAGTCATGTGTATAACCATCTGAACGTTCCGCGTCTTCCTTGAATAGTGTACAGTTAGGTGCAAAACTGAGGCGGTAAATAAACGTTTTAGTGCTGTAACGTTAGAATTGTGGTATTTTAATTCAGATAAAACAAATATTTGATGTTATGTACATTAAGACACTTTTTTATTTAAGGACTTATTTTGATATAAATATTTGCAATTACATTTGGTCCATTTATACATTACATTGTAAAGTGTACTTTATAAAGGATGTTCCTAAATATGTGGAAAGTAATGGGGGTGGGGTGGGCTGGATAGTACACCCCAAAACAACATCAAAAGTCCTTATGAACGCGTGCCCTACGGCCGATCCTTTACGAGTTTCAAACGTTTCAACTTTGTACAGGAAGTATTCTTAAAGGCCTTACCTGGCACATGTTTGGAGAGTTTGGAAGAAATAGTGATGGGTCTGTCTTTCGTAATTCAAACATAAGCAGACTTCTTGTGAATGGTAAATTGAAGTTACCACCCTTCTGGGCTCCAAAGTGATGCGTCATTTGTTGTATGTCCTTATTATCTGGTGGGCGATGAAGCATTCCCGCTCAAACTAACCTCATGCGACCCTATCCAGAGTGTTTAATTAGAGACTCAGTAGACTAAGGCGAAGTGTCGAATGTGCTTTTGGCATGCTAGTGTCAAAATTCAGGCTTTTTGAAACACCGATTTCAATAACATTCTCCAAAGTTGATGGCTGCATTAAAGCAGTATGCACTTCACACAATTTCATCAAATTTAAAGGACATTTCACCAATCCGTCTGTGTCAGAAGAAGGCGAAAATCGATGCACAAATCAAGATAATCATTCCCGACTTGGCCATTGTAATAATCGTCCTACAACAGGAGTTCAAGAAATAAGAGATCAACTGTGTACATATTTCATGAAGCCAGAAAATGCACTTCCATGGCAAGAAGCGTTCAACATTCATTAAGCTACATAATTAAATTAGAAACTTACAAGAAAGAATAACAACTTCAGTCTATCATGTTTTACCATTAGTATAGGTCCTTTTTAAGTTTGGGATAATGATACTGTGAGGTGAATGTGTTCGTTCATCACAACAACTATAACAAGGGAGTTTGTTATTCTAAGTATAGTACCTTGAATTTGTAAGGTAAAATATTCACTAGATGTATTTTATCACTATAAATAAATGTTGCTAGTCCACTTACCGTTCATGCTGAATACTTCTCCTATTTCTCGCCAGATATTTGAATCATCCTTTAATCTGTAATTATACAGCACTTCATGCTTCTCCACTTCCGCTATAAAATTTATGGTAGTTGCCTCTGCTGAGCTGCGCATATTAAAAACACTACACCAAACTCACGTGTGAACTGATGGGACACGTCCTACGAAATGCAACAGGCCATACCTCGACGGGACATGTCCGCTGACACATGGGGCAGTCCATGCCCGTGACCGATAACTGTGCGGGCTTCCTCTTGATTACACACATAAGAACCAAGTCGTATAGCGCTGTCCCTGACGGTTGCTTTCCATGTTGTCTGCTCCTACGCTGACAGTGTTGTCATGAAATGGCTATGACGAGTGCATTCGTTGGCCCCTGTGCGTGTGCTACTACCAAATGGTGGAACAAGACACTAGTTACGCGTCATCATCTTCAAAAGTGAAATGTGAACCATACCCGGACGTACAAAAAATAAAGTGTAAAACAATATACTACGCCCCTCGTACCTTCAGGTGACGAGGTGATGCACATGGAGCATTTATCTTCGGATGGAGATGTGAGTGTAGGGTAGGGTAGGTTAGGTTAGGTTAGGTAGCATTACGCTGCTCCTAACCTAAACCTCAGAAGTCCACACGCACAGTATGGCACTGTTACTATGGAATTGTAACGGTTATGATAGGCATCTTGCTGAGCTGCGCCAGCTCATTAGCGAATATTCGGCGAGTATAGTCAGTATTCAGGAAACAAATTTCAGACCAGGTCATCATACGGTCTTGAGAAATTTTCGACTATACTCGACAGAACGACATTATGCTCACCGGGCTCCCAGTGGCGTTGGTATTTATGTTCGTTCCGATGCCTACAGCGAAGAGGTTCCATTAAGAACCCCGCTGGAAGGTGTAACTGTTCGCGTTCCGCTGCCTGTCATAGCAACAGTGTCTAATGTTTATTTTCCACCAGGACAGCCTCTTAACATAAAGGATGCCACTGATCTTACAGATCAGCTTCCAACTCCCTTCCTCGTATTGGGTGATTTTAACGCCCATCACCCCATATGGGGCTCTGAGACGCCTTGTCCCCGGGGAAGAGAGCTGGAAACCTTAGTAACAAAGCTGGATTTATGTATATTAAACACAGGGGAACAAACTCACTTTAGTGTACGTTACGGGACATATTCTCGCATAGACGTAAGTCTGTGCAGCCGAACATTGGCTCCGCTGTTTCTGTGGAATACACACGACGATCTTTGTGACATTGACCATTTTCCCATCATCCTTACTTTGATGAAACAAAAATCCGTCGAGGCTCCCCTTGATGGATTCTTAAACATGCTGATTGGCCAAAGTTCATATCCTTAGCTGTCTTTAACGCCGATACCACGCGGACCGTAGACGGCGAAGTAACTTATATAACACAAGTTATCCTTGCTGCTGCTGAGGAGTCCATTCCTTCCTTCTCAGGGCCTCCTCGCCGAAAACTCCTTCCTTGGTGGAACGAAGAAATTGCAGCAGCTATCAAAGAACGCCGTCGTGCCCATAAACGTGGCAGCCTACTGTGGCCAACTTGGTAACATTTAAGAAACTCCGCGCTAAGGCGCGAGTTCTTATTCGCCAAAGTAAGAAAGGTTCTTGGGAGAGATATGCGTCGTCTATGACGTCACATACTCCATCATCTCAAGTGTTGACTAATCTTCGACGTATTTCGGGTATCCACGGATCATCTTCTGTATCGGGAATTTCCATTGCAAGCAGTGTCGTCACTGAACCTCTCTTGATTGCTAACCATCTAGCTGGTCATTTCGCGGATGTATCTGCCTCCGGGAATTACCATCGTGATTTCCTCGCTCTGAAGCGGGAGGCAGAACCTCATCACCTTAGTTTTGCCACTCACGCTTCAAAGGACTATAATGTGCCCTTTACGGAGTGGGAACTCCGCAGCGCCTTAGCGCTGTGCAAGGACACGTCGCCTGGACCAGACAACATCCATAACCAGATGTTGAAACACCTTAGTGATGATAGTCTACGATATCTCCTTTGTGTGTTCAACCGAATCTGGATAGAGGGTGATTTTCCGTCTGTGGTGAAAGGGCATAGTCATTCCTGTCCTCATGCCTGACAAAGATCTTAAGTGTGCAAGAAGTTACAGACCGATTTGTATTACAAACTGACTGTGTAAGCTATTTGAGAGGATGGTAAATCGCCGACTTGTGTGATGTCTGGAGAAACAAGGACTTTTGTCCGAGTACCAGTGTGGTTTTCGAGCCGCTCGCTCGACCACTGACCTCTTGGTACGCCTGGAGAGCTCTATCCAGGCTGCGTTACTCCGCAAACAGCATTTCGTAGCTGTTTTCTTTGACTTAGAGAAGGCCTACGACACCACATGGCGACATGGTATCCTTTCAGTCCTGCATCAGTGGAGATTCCGAGGTAACTTGCCGGTGTATTTATTGCGAATTTTTGTCCCTCCGTCTATTCCGTGTCCGAGTAGGGAGGACATATTCGCAATACCATGTTCAAGAAAATGGAGTCCCACAGGGAACGGTTCTTAGTGCCACTCTGTTCGCGATTGCCATAAACGGTATTGTCGCTGCTGCTGGTTCAGCAGTAATACCGTCGATGTATGTGGACGATTTCACTCTACACTATAGCTCGCGTAGTATGCAATCGCAGAGCGACAATTACAGCAAGCCGTTAGGAGAGTGGAACAGTGGACCTTAGAACATGGCTTTCTTTTTTCTACCGCAATGACCTCTGTTGTCCACTTCTGTCGTCAACGTACTCTTCACCCACATCCTGAAGTTTATCTAGGATATGTCGCTCTTCCCGTAGTTGACACCGATTTCTTGGGCTCCTTTTTGATAATAAATTATCGTGGGAACCACACGTGCGGGAGCAAAAAGTGCAATGCACCAAGAGGCTTTATCTCTTGGAAGTTTCTTAGTAGCACTAATAGGGGAGATGACCGCGCGGTGCTCCTACTATTCCATAGGGCACATATCTTATCCTGGTTAGACTACGGCAGTGCAGCATATGGTTCAGCAAGACCAAGCGTCCTTGCGAAGCTGAATAGCATCCACCACGGCGGGGTTAGGTTGGCAACAGGAGCTTTGCGTGCAAACCCTGTGGCTAGCCTGCTCGCTGAATCTGGTGTGCCACCTTTAGATTTGAGGCGCCAGCAGTTCCTTATGTCGTATGCTGCAAATTTGCGACAGATGCCACTTCACCCAAGCTATCCTTGCGTATTTAGCAATGGACATCGTCTACTGTCCTATGTTTGTCCTCGAGCAACGCGGCCGGTTGGTATACGCTTGGATAGCAGTTACAGATTGTTTCACGTACCTTCGGTTCCTTGCCTTGTCAGACAGCCAAGTGGGGTACCTCCGTGGGTAGTGCGACGTCCTGAAATAATTCTGGATCTGCACACTGGCCCGAAGGAAAACACGGACCCTTCGATTTATCGGAGCCTCTTCCTGTCCGTTGTTGGCCTATATCCAGGTTCAGTCGTCGTCTGCACGGATGGTTCAAGGACAGAAACGAAGGTGGGCTGTGCGTTCGTTGTCGACAATGATAGGTTTCTTTTTGCTTTCCCGGAAACCAGTAGTGTGTACACAGCAGAGCTCTATGCTATCCGTGAAGCTCTGCGGTACGCACTGTCCGATGAGCGCCGACACTTTCTTGTGTGTACTGACTGACTCCATGAGTTCGCTACAGTCTATGGATACCTGTTTCCCCTCAGCACCCACTGGTGCAGCGGATCCAGGACCTGCTGGCCGGGTGTTCGGATGCCGGCACCAGAATCACGTTTCTGTGGCTCCCAAACCACATGGGCATATAGGGAAACGAGTTAGCAGATCAGGCTGCCAAAGAGGCAGTAACACTGCCCCCGTTGCCTTTCAAGGTGCCAGCAAGTGATATTCGGTCTCAGATGAGGCATCCGGTTATGTCCCATTGGGAGATGGAGTGGCAGGCCACTCCTCCTCCAAATAAGCTGAGAGCGGTTAAAGGTACTACAAAGGTATGGAGGACTTCCCTTCGGGCCTCTCGGTGGGAAGCAGTGGTATTAGGTCGGCCACGGTATCCTGACTCACTCCCATCTATTGAAAGGAGAACCCTCTCCGGTGTGTACTTGCGGCGATCATCTTACCGTGACACACATCCTCACGGTGTGTGTGGACCTGGTCGATCGCCGTAGTCTTAACCTCCCGGGTACCATCTCCCTTATCTTGCGAGATGACGAGCAGTCAGCCGACCTCGTCATCCGCTTTATGAAGGATAGTGGTCCGTTTTATCGTGTGTAATGATGTCCTTTGTGCTAGTGCATTTGTGTCAATTGCGCTTTTATCCCATTGACTTCATTTTAGTTTGTGTTGCGTAGTTTAATGTGTTACTTTAACGTCTAACGTCAATTATATATATCTGTACTACCAGGCAATGCCTTATTCCTTTGTTTCCTGTATTTTTTAATATTTTATTAGAAAACTAAGGCATTGCGAATTAGATCCACTGATAATTTTTAATCTCATACTCATTTCTCTTCACCATTTTTTTAACTCTAGTCCGTGAATACTTTTTAAAATTTTAACTATCACATATCATGTCTTCCATCTCGTCGTATTAGGGGCCGATGACCTTCGATGTTAGACCCCTTAAAACAAGCATCATCATCATCATTTCACCATTTATTTATGTCCGTGTTACATAGACAAGAGATGTTATTACTCAGTTACTAGTGATTAGCCAGTGTCAGCAAAGGTGACAATACGAGATTTGTGAGTCGAATTTACATTTAAAATATGCCATTTCCCCAGAAAGACGCATGTACATGCATTATCAAATACCGCTCAAATTGTCTGTGAAGGCGTGACTTACAAACTACAGTATATCATTACCGCATATCTTAAAAGACCTTATATATAAAAGCAACATGCATTTTACTTATCAATTCGGGCGGTAATACTGCTCTGTACGCAGTAAAAGGAAATAAACAAGTCGTAAAGCTACAGGATCATCATTTTTCTTTTTCTAAATACACATTATAGGAAAGTAGTCCGATTTCTTTAATTACACCCAGATGATTTAAAACTGGCTCGGTTACCACAGGGCCGAGGGGTTTGTTTATCATTATTTCCACTGTCTATATTGTTGTCTCTATCTCTGAATCCAGTCATAGGCTTCACGGGACTCTCGTAACTTATTCTGCAATGGAGCTGGTGACCTAGACATTAAACCCCCTAATAATTTCATATAACTATTGGTAGCCCGATGCAGCCCTTGTAAGGCAGACCCTCTGGCGAGGGTGGGCGGTGTTTGCCATGTAAGGGAAACTGCGCGTTAGTGCAATCAGATGTCCGACTCGTTGGCTGAATGGTCAGCGTACTGGCCTTCGGTTCAGAGGGTCCCGGGTTCGATTCCCGGCCGGGTCGGGGATTTTAACCTTCATTGGTTAATTCCAATGGCCCGGGGGCTGGGTGTTTGTGCTGTCCCCAACATCCCTGCAACTCACACACCACACATAACACTATCCTCCACCACAACAACACGCAGTTACCTACACTTGGCAGATGCCGCCCACCCTCATCGGAGGGTCTGCCTTACAAGGGCTGCACTCGGCTAGCAATAGCCATACGAAATTATTATTATTAGTGCAATCAGATACAGTAGAGACAATACGCGACACTCAGCGAGATATCGAGGGACAGCTATTAGAGCTCTCTCTAGCGTGTAGACCTGAGAACTACTGTTTCTGCCATAAGAGCACGTGCATTTGTGTGTGAAGTTTTTGGTGTTGTTTATGCGTTTTCAGTGAGTTGACATAATTAAATAGTAGCGTGTGTCATTCCTTGATATCTCCTCTCAGCATGAGGGGAAAGGTATGTGCTGTGTTTGGCTGCAGTAACTATGAAGTAGAGAAGAATGCGCGGTCTTTCTTTCGCTACCCTCGTGACAAGAAAATGTAAGTACTATTGTGTTTGCATGTATATTCTTCCAGTGACAGAGATTTTTATAGTACTTCATAATCTTCTGACCTGCTCGACCCATATTTTAACTGACTTGAAATATAATACGCATATTTCATTGTATAGTGCAGCAGTTAACCTTCAATACCGATGTGTTGTTGTCGGTGTGATCTGTGGGTTTTGAAATCTCACAGAAGTGATTTGGATAAGGTGTACAAGAAAGAAGGGACGTTACGCTTATATAAGAATTATAAGATCTGTTCAGATCATTTCAGACCAGCGACTTTAATAATCCGCGACTATACAGCCAAGGGTATGTTAACATTTTTACTCTAATTGTACGTAAATATTCCTCAAAGCATCACTATCGTCAACATTTTCATACTTCCCTTTCTTTTATCCCTCTTCTCAGATTAAAGCCGGGATTTTATAGATTTTCTTTCTGTTAGTAGGCTTCATGTTAAGAGGAAAATGGTCCAGCTTTTTCATGTTAATTCATTGCATCATGTGTGTAAGGAACGTGCCGATATTTTTATTGACAAGTGTCTTAATGTGATGATACAATGTGTTTTAAATGAGAAAAAAGACAAATCTAACCGTAAAAGTTCAGGCAGGAATGCTGAAGCAAAAACGTAATGCATAAATGAAAGATCAACCCATTTCACAGCAGTCCATTTCACATCTTTATGTGTCTAATTTCAGTCTTTAAATAATAACCTTTTAAATAATTCTTCATTCATTTATCCAGAATTGCTTTAGCAACTTCGAAGTTAATATCTCAATAATACTTTCTTTCTAGACGTAATTTACTTATCTATTTTCGTATATGCATTTCCATTGATATTTGAATTTAGCGCGACTTTTCAGGTCAAGTCACTAAGAGCGCCACCGTCGAATTGTCTCCCATTTTAACAATGCAAAATCTGTAAGTGTCGCGTATTGTCCCTACTGTATTTGGTGTAATGGAGGTTAGTGTTGTAGGACTATTTGGTGTGTGCGCGGCAGGAATATCAAGAACAGCTCAGTCACTGAGCTGACTAACCACCATCATATTTTTAATTGTACCTTAGCCTCCTCTATGCGTCGGCCTCGAAATTGACAAGCAGGCTGCCAGGTGGTGTCAAATTAAAATGCCTGCACAAGATAGCTGAAGCCACACAATAAAAATGAAAATAATAAAAATAATACCGTAGATTCTTATACCTTGGTTCGTAATGTATACATTTCACATCGGGTACGTGAACCATTTTTAAATATTATATTAACATTGCTGTATCCGTATGATTAATTATTCAGATAGAACCATCATATTGAAATCCAGTTTTATTGCAATCTTAGGTATTTTACAACATTTTAACTTCGACGGGATAAATATATTATTTATGGTTCTCAGATTTCTCTCACTTTCAGTAGGGTTTGAAGACTGCTTAGTTACGATAGAGATGTGATCGGTTTACCTGAAAGGATGAGAGTTCGATTGGCCATCAGGAAGTCTAAGAATTTGGAAACGAGAGTTCCACTTGCGGAGGGGCCAGAGGGTGAAGGCTGTCAGACATAGAATGGAATACTCCGCTCCCCCAGTTCCGGACTGCCAGGAACTTGAGAGAGTATTCCGTGTATTGGCATATTATGCATATAATACCTGTTATAACCCAATCAAAAAACAAACAAACAATTTGAATTACATACACTACAGAGTACACATCAATGAACAGAAATACTACTAGATAGAAAATGTACACTGCCGGCAAGGATTGTGTTGAGTGGCTGCAGGGTATATGATGTGCATACTGAGGGGTTGTTGTGTTAGTGATTTATTTGTGACGGACATCGGCGATCAGATGGTGCTAATGAGGCCTGTCCGTGCCAGCGTTGTCAACCTCTGAGATTGTCAGAATTGTACAATAACCCCAAGAAGATCGTATTTTTCAAGAGAGGATGGTACGACTTAAAATAACCATTGAAATATTCGATTTTTTAAGTCTCTTTACAGACGCAATAGCTCACTTACGCAGCAGCTTGCTTCTGAGGAAGCTTACTGGTTCGATTCTTAATGAATAATATGAAATTTACAAAAAGTCGAGTACCTCTGGTTCGGGCCGCACGTACGAGGGTGAGTCAATAAGTCGCAAAACTGAATTGAGGCAAAATAATCAAAGTAACTTTCTGACATTTATTTCACATTTCCACATATGCACCCTGTACATTCAGGCACTTATCTCATCTCTTTACAAGTCCTTGAAAGCCAGCAGCAAAAGAAGTCCTTTGGTTGCTGTCTCAGCCACCAACGTGTGTTCTCATAGATTACGGCATCGTCTGCATCAAAATGACAGTCACCCAAATGATTCTTTAGGGGCCCAAACAGATGAAAATCAATCGTCACACGCCGGGCATTACGGATGAGTTGATCCGCATGCTGCAATGTGGTTGCAGTTGACACCTCCGCAGGACGACCAGGACGCTCCCCATCTCTGATGGTTTTCCATGGTTAAACTTCTGGATCCAATTGAACACGGCTTTCCGTGAGAAATAGTTTTCACCATAGACGGGATGCATTTCGCGATGAACTTCTTCTGTGGACAGTCCTTTGGCCCACAAAAACCGCACAACTGCACGCTGTTCTTCTCGTGTACAGTTATGCAACACATGTGCCATCGTGCACTAACAGCCTCTGACTGTCTGTGAGATGTGGTACGGCAAGCATACATATGCTGCCATCTGCTGACAAAACGTGCGCGCGTAATTTCAAATGGTATAAGGCACACCCATGTTCGCGACTTATTTATTGACTCACCCTCGTAAAACTGTTCGTTCCGCGGATTACCTGTAACACCACAGCTAGGTGTCCCACTGCCGCAACTCCACATTTAAACAGGTTAGTATGGAAAAGAAATGTCATAGTACTAATACGTGAGATACGGTATCAAGGATACGAAAATAATTTTTATTTAGATTGAGTAATTTATAAGGAGGTAGTCAACATGAGATATAAAGTCATTGAAGTGACTTAGATCATAGCTGGAAATCGAAATCATGATCTTCTATGGAACGTCTAGGCATATTCACAGCAAAGATTCTGAAATACCGGTACTTAAGCTAGCTTGGTTGATCATACAACTTTGCTTTAGTTATCCTTCTCAGCGTGTTCTCCGACGGTTTGAAATCTTTACACGTACCACTGACTCGAACACATTGACTGCCCAGCAAGCACCCATTCACCGTATAAGTAATTAGCCCACCGGGCGAGTTGGCCGTGCGGTTAGTGTCGCGCAGCTGTGAGCTTGCATCCGGGAGATAGTGGGTTCGAATCCCACAGTCGGCAGCCTTGAATATGGTGTTCCGTGGTTTCCCAATTTCACACCAGGCAATTGCTTGGGCTGTACCTTAATTAAGGCCACTGCCGCTTCCTTCCCATTCCTAGGCTTTTCCTATCCCATCGTCGTCATAAGACGTATTTGTGTCCGTGCTACGTAAAACAAATAGCAAAAAAAGTAATTAGCCTATTCCTGTTTTTGACTTTAATGACATCAATTTTATTCAATATTCTTTCACAAACCGTTTTTGAGGGAGGGAGTGACAAAACAGAGTGAAAATTCTGTAAGTGCGGGAAACACACATTCACCAACGTTATTTTTCACCTCCTGTAACTTAGCCCAAAGTTAATCTACTGTATATCAAAGCAGGCTTTAATATCATCATTGACGTTGACAAAAGGTAAATTCCTCCAGTCAACGTCAGTCTACTAAAGGCGAATTCTATGATCCACTGATTACAGTTAGAGCCCTGCACGGATGCGGATATCCGCGAAGTTAGTGTATTGGCGGATAGAAACTCTATGGCATTGCGAATAATTTTTCTGATAATTTTTAAATAATGACGTTTATTGATTTTCACTCAGGTATATTCTTGTTTTTGCTTGTGCTTAGGCGACCCTTGACATTGTCATGGGAGAATAGCGATATGTAAAGAGCCTTGAGACCATAAAGCCGTAAATCTGACGTAAGCCTAATTGGCTCCTGTCCGCAATTAATGGAAGGAAGGAACAAGAGAAAATCCCTCATAAATCTGTGACTGTAGGGGGTTCTGGTGCCAGGTGTCAGGCGTCAGGCCTATTTTATGTTAACAGGTCTATCCATTTCAATACCTTGGGTGTAATTTATATACTGTAGTTAAATACTTACTATATCCGCGGATAACCATTTTGCGGATGCGGATAACCATTCGCGGATGCGGGTGCGGAAGTGCGGATGCATATTGTACCCGTAAAAAGTGTTCATATCTTTAAGGCGCTTGATATTAAATTAACGAGCATGATTCTTAACCTAGGGAGTGGCTTTATCATTGGAGCTGGTACAGAGAGAGGTATAGTTATCAATTTTAGAGATTCTTTTGATAAATTGAGTTTATCGATCATCAAAAGCAAGTTCATATTACCTTCGTACAGCAGCATGGAAGTGTCGTGGCTGGTCGGTACCTCCAAGTCCTGGGATGGTGCTGGACATCGACTGGGCAGGGACCACACCCGCTCGGATGAGGAGTCCTGGAATGTCTCGACGTTCTGGAAGTCTCGAAGTTCTGGAATGTCCCGAAGATTGGCACACGTTCCTTTGTTCGATTCGAGACGTAATTCACACTTGAATTTCCTGCACGGCACTCCACACATTCATGGCACTGTCTGAACAGATATGACCTTTTAATTATGGTTACTGCACTCTAGATATTAAATCAAAATATTCTGGAATAATCACTCGAAGAACAAGTACTGGTAGAAATGCAAGTTCATAATGCAAGCTCACTGTAAGTCAGAATGTTCTAGAGGATTACTGTCACTGCAGGCCTAAACGCATAGTTCTGAAGATTTAAAACATATTAGCAATGAACTGAATAAGTAGCACTCGGAAACTGTCCTGTTCCGTCAATAGGCGAAGTGAATAGCCATTAAAGAAAATAATATTTGAAAGAAAAAGTCTGACTTCGTAAATTATGGATCACTCAAAATACTGGAAAGTCCTAGGCTTTCTGGGAACGCGATATGCGTATTCTGAATTGTCACAGTCTTCAAGAATCAAAACATAAGTCCCTGTGCAGCACTTGAAAGTATTGCATATTTCACAATTAGACGTAATGTTGAACGTCCCCTAAGTTTCATAGTCTTTACAAGGCGTAAATTCAATGAGGCACTCGAGAAAACAAGTCATATCGTTCACACGAAAGTTTATGTTGGTAGTTCACAAGTTCATCCTACACGCTCGGAAAATTTCAATGTTCCAGAAATTGATTCAAAAAATACAAGTTCGAATAAGTTCGAAACGTAAGTTCAATGCGGTACAGAACACTCGCGAAAATTCAAAGTCCTTTCAATCGTCGTCGAATAAGCAAGTCCCTATGTGGCACTTCAAAAAAATAACGAAGTTCCAATGTGTAGAAATAACAAAGTTCCGATATGTCAAAATATTAAAGTCCCAACCCGACACTCGAAGAAAATAAAGATCCGATGACAATGTTCCAATATGTCACCTTAAGAAAATAATAAAGTCTTATCGCGACACTTGGCGAAAATAACTAAGTTCCAATGAAACGCTTCCGAAAAAATAACGAAGTTCCTATATGGCACATTAAGAAAATATCAAAGTCCAATCACGACACACGAAAAATAACAAAGTTCCAATGTGTCAGTATGACAAAATTCCAATACGATGCTCGCAGAAAATAACAAAGTCCCATTCAGGCACTTCAAGAATATGATAAAGTCCCGATACAACACTTAGAGAAAATACCGAAGTACCAATACTTGGATTTCGCAAACTGTCAACCAGAAGTTCGACATACACAATACTTCTCCTGTCACCCGTGTCACAGAGACGGCGGAGTGACAGACACTGTATCCGTAGGTCGGGCGGTCCTCCTTTTATACACGTTCGCATAGAAGTGTCTAGAACTCGGGTACTATCTACCCATATAACTTCTATAATACTTGGTGGATTTTCTTGAAATCTTGACAGATGACGTCCATTGTAAAGGTTTTTTAAGATGGCAGTGTCGAAATAGCGATAAAGTAGCTCAAAATGTACTTTTGAGGGTAAGCTGGAACATTACCATATATGGCACGTATAGCTGGCTTACGGCGGCCACGTCACTCGCTGGGTACGTCACTGCGTTCGGCGGGCTGCCTACCTTCCACCTCGCGCGAAGTTCAACAAACATACTTCGGACTTCTCTCGTAGCGGCGTTCCCGGTACAATATATTATTTTGTATATCCGCGCAGGGCTGTAATTATAGTACAGACGCGAGGCCGTGAAATAACTCGGAAAGGAAAGTGCCCTTTCTTTGTAAATTCCCTGTGGGAATCTCATTGTTCGAAAAGCCTCTCCCTCTCCATCTTGTCATCTGCGATAGAACATAACTTGCACGAATAAAAGAAGGAACAAAAATCTACGCATTTTAAGGGAAAACAAGACGAAATTTACGATACGTCATACGATCATACAAAAGACGTACGATCCGCGGGTTGGATCGTTCGATAGTACACAGCATCGAATTATCGTACATGTACGATCCAGATCGTACGGTTGCCAACGCTGGTTCGTGCACACTCTATTTTGTACTCTGCAGGCGCTAACTGTGCTGTGGTTATTATTGTTTTCTTACAATTTGTTTTACGTCGCACCGACACAGATAGGTCTTATGTCGACGATGGGATAGGAAAGGGCTAGGAATGGAAAGGAAGCGGTCGTGGCCTTAATTAAGGTATAGTCCCAGCATTTGCTTGGTGTAAAAATGGGAAACCACGGAAAACTATTTTTAGGGCTGCCGACAGTGGGGTGCTGAGGTTAGAGGTGAACAGTGTTTGCAACATTCATTCTAGAGTACAACCATACCCCGCCGACGAGTACGTGCTCCTGCTCAACAACTGCAGCTATTTGAACAGGGTTGCTTTATGGGCTTGCGGAAGGTAGATGGATGGATTGCTGAATATGTTGGGCCCGATGTATCGGTGTTGTGTCGCTGGGTACAGCAGTGGTCTGTGCAACATTCCCACACCAGTAGACCAGGCTCCGCACGTCCGCATAGTACAGACGTACGCCAAGATCGACGCATTGTGCGAGCAGCGGTAACCGACCGAACGTCATACAGCAACGAAATCTGGTCACATGTTGCACCTGCTTTGTAACCAAGGACCATTGGGAATCGTCTGCTTGCAGCAGGATTATGATCACTTGTGCCTCTGACTAGGCTACCACTGACACCAAGACACCGTCAAGCACGGCTATTCTGGTGTCGTGAAAGAGTCGACTGCAGAAGGGAATGGCGCTCTTTTGTCTTCATTGACGACAGTAGATTCTGTCTGCATGCAAGTGATGGACGTACACGCGTACGCCGTAGACCTGGTGAGCGGCTTATTCCAGAGTGCATTCGCCCGCGACATCCAGGTCCCACCCCAGGCTTCATGGTGTTTAGGGGACGGGGAGGCATCACTTACAACTCGCTGTCACAGTTGGTTTTTCTCAGGGTAACGTAACCAGTGCCCGCTCCACTGCACGGGTTGTTGTCCCTGTGCTCTGACATTTCTTCGACAAGAAGTTGATGTGCTTTTTCAGCAGGGCAGTGCACGTCCATATACAGCTGCTGCGACGCAGCTTGCTCTACGTGGTGTACAACAATTGCCCTGACCAGCAAGATCACCGAATATCTCGCCAAATGAACACGTATGAGACATGATGAAGTAGGAACTTACATTTTCCAGAGCCTGCAAGAACCATTGCCGTTTTGCATCGAAAGGTGCAAGATGTTTGGGGCAGTCTGTCGCAGGATGCCCTTCGGCACCTTTATTGTCGTTTGCATTCACGAATACATGCCGACTTTGCCGCCAGTGTGGGATAATACACTTTGGAGTGATACGGCAGTTTGGGCACCCTTTACTCTGGCAGTGTGTTTCATTTGGTCTGAATTTGTAATCATATACTCTAACGTTCACTAGTTTGGGTGTGGTGTCGTGTCTGGGTAGGGGATGTACACTCAGAATAATCTCGCAATACACCAGAGTGAAAATGGTGAGTCAATAGACCAACAAAGCAAACACGATCAAAATTGTAGTACACTCACAAATAATCAGGGATCATTTGAGGAATATAACTAAGTCATGAACTTGGGCACTAGTCCGACTAACGCAGTAACATAAACAAACAGCAGTCTTTGAGCTTCAATCATGAACAATAAACATCATTTTTTAAAATCTTTGCACACGGACCAGCCGCTAGCGCAAATAAAAGAAAGTCCTCCCTCCACACAAGTCGTCTTGCTTCATCCAACTCGCCGATCAAGCCCAGAGCAGGCCTTATTTATATTCCGATGGAAACGTCCAGAAAAGACGAGAGCAGAAGGTACACATTGCAGAGCGAGGCGGTAGGGGAAGAAAGGAGGGAGGGCAACAGCACGAACAGTACGAACTGGACGGGCGAAGAGAGCACACACACAGAGGTTAGTAGCAGCAAGTCGAGCGTAGCAGACGTAGAATCACGTAGAATAGTAGAAAAATTTGGAGCCGTTATAACTCCAGTAGTGTTGAACTGCCTGTCACATCGCTTGTGAATAAAGTGACTTTGCCTCTGAGGATGTTGCATGTTTTTTCCCTGGCAGTGTATTAAAGAATTCGATCAGAACTGGACAAATATTAAAGCAGATCAGGATAGACCTAGTTCAAGATAGACCTAGTAAAATTATAATTATTATCGACCTTAATCATTCTTGTCGGTAAATATTCCGTACGCAGTTCGGGATAGATCCAACATGGCGTGGCTCGAACGATGTCACAGAGATTAGTGTATCTTCTTGGTGCGGTACACAAGGCTGCCAACTTCGCTGGTGAAAAAAACATTATTCTGGATGGGTTAGGTCCGGCTAGTGACAAGACCCTTGGGCTGGATAGGTTAGGTCCGGCTAGTGACAACGCCATCCCCTTGGCAAAAATTACAAGATGATAAAAAGTAAATGTATGTGATGCATTCTCACTTACCTTCGTAGGCGCGGGGGATATAAAGTGCCGTGGTAATCCGTTTTTTCACCATAAGACAATCACGACAAAAACCACCATCGTCAACAGTTAACACAATTGAACAACATATCCATGTTAACGATGCTCGCCGTCAACAAGAACAAACCAACAAACGTCTAAATTCGTTAAGACATACGTGATCGGAGATTTTATTCCCTGTAACGTTTGTTATGCAGTATCTATCGATAGGACCACTAATTACATAGATTTTCGGGAAATACATTTTAGGCCCTCCCCTAAACTACAATTTCACTCAGCGTGAATAAAATTGATTATAAACTACAGTGTAGCGCTTTATTGCCCGAATTTAGATACCGATTCTCATTACAATCTGTCGATTCTGTTCCGAAGAAAAAGTAAATAAGACGACCTACGATATCGAAAGCCCATAAAATTGATCAGCCATAACATTACATTGGCTGTTGCTTGTGATGTGCTTTCGCTCTTCTGCTGCCACTCATCTGCGATAGATGGTATTACTTCTGCGTTCCGAGTAGAACCGCCTAACTCAATATTGCCGGGAAGTCTTCTTTTAGCTCGCCATTCTCCTCTTTCATATGTTTTGATAACGATTGGTACGTGACCCACTGGTACATCATAGCATTTCAGCTATTAGATCCCTGCTATGAGTCGCTGATGGGAATGGGAAGTGTGCGTACTAAAAAGGAAAACGACAGAGCGGTGTTTACCGCTGTCTTTGGCCGGGTCATTCCATCTCTGAAACTTGGCATTGTTCGGACGCCAGCGCATTACTGTTGGTGAAAAATGAGAAAAACTGTACCGTTTTTCATTTGAACGAGCATCTTATGTGATAGCTTTGCTTTCAGTCGTGATATTCCAGTCGGTTAATATTGTATTCTGACAAGAATGCTGGCCTAATTGTATTGACCAATGTCGCGTTCAGTTTAATATTTGTGGGACTGTTACAGCATCGCTGGGAAATGGATGGATGGATGGATGGATGGATGGATGGATGGATGGATGGATGGATGGATGGATGGATGGATGGATGGATGGATGGATGGATGGATGGATGGATGGATGGATGGATGGATGGATGGATGGATGGATGGATGGATGGATGGATGGATGGATGGATGGATGGATGGATGGATGGATGGATGGATGGATGGATGGATGGATGGATGGATGGATGGATGGATGGATGGATGGATGGATGGATGGATGGATGGATGGATGGATGGATGGATGGATGGATGGATGGATGGATGGATGGATGGATGGATGGATGGATGGATGGATGGATGGATGGATGGATGGATGGATGGATGGATGGATGGATGGATGGATGGATGGATGGATGGATGGATGGATGGATGGATGGATGGATGGATGGATGGATGGATGGATGGATGGATGGATGGATGGATGGATGGATGGATGGATGGATGGATGGATGGATGGATGGATGGATGGATGGATGGATGGATGGATGGATGGATGGATGGATGGATGGATGGATGGATGGATGGATGGATGGATGGATGGATGGATGGATGGATGGATGGATGGATGGATGGATGGATGGATGGATGGATGGATGGATGGATGGATGGATGGATGGATGGATGGATGGATGGATGGATGGATGGATGGATGGATGGATGGATGGATGGATGGATGGATGGATGGATGGATGGATGGATGGATGGATGGATGGATGGATGGATGGATGGATGGATGGATGGATGGATGGATGGATGGATGGATGGATGGATGGATGGATGGATGGATGGATGGATGGATGGATGGATGGATGGATGGATGGATGGATGGATGGATGGATGGATGGATGGATGGATGGATGGATGGATGGATGGATGGATGGATGGATGGATGGATGGATGGATGGATGGATGGATGGATGGATGGATGGATGGATGGATGGATGGATGGATGGATGGATGGATGGATGGATGGATGGATGGATGGATGGATGGATGGATGGATGGATGGATGGATGGATGGATGGATGGATGGATGGATGGATGGATGGATGGATGGATGGATGGATGGATGGATGGATGGATGGATGGATGGATGGATGGATGGATGGATGGATGGATGGATGGATGGATGGATGGATGGATGGATGGATGGATGGATGGATGGATGGATGGATGGATGGATGGATGGATGGATGGATGGATGGATGGATGGATGGATGGATGGATGGATGGATGGATGGATGGATGGATGGATGGATGGATGGATGGATGGATGGATGGATGGATGGATGGATGGATGGATGGATGGATGGATGGATGGATGGATGGATGGATGGATGGATGGATGGATGGATGGATGGATGGATGGATGGATGGATGGATGGATGGATGGATGGATGGATGGATGGATGGATGGATGGATGGATGGATGGATGGATGGATGGATGGATGGATGGATGGATGGATGGATGGATGGATGGATGGATGGATGGATGGATGGATGGATGGATGGATGGATGGATGGATGGATGGATGGATGGATGGATGGATGGATGGATGGATGGATGGATGGATGGATGGATGGATGGATGGATGGATGGATGGATGGATGGATGGATGGATGGATGGATGGATGGATGGATGGATGGATGGATGGATGGATGGATGGATGGATGGATGGATGGATGGATGGATGGATGGATGGATGGATGGATGGATGGATGGATGGATGGATGGATGGATGGATGGATGGATGGATGGATGGATGGATGGATGGATGGATGGATGGATGGATGGATGGATGGATGGATGGATGGATGGATGGATGGATGGATGGATGGATGGATGGATGGATGGATGGATGGATGGATGGATGGATGGATGGATGGATGGATGGATGGATGGATGGATGGATGGATGGATGGATGGATGGATGGATGGATGGATGGATGGATGGATGGATGGATGGATGGATGGATGGATGGATGGATGGATGGATGGATGGATGGATGGATGGATGGATGGATGGATGGATGGATGGATGGATGGATGGATGGATGGATGGATGGATGGATGGATGGATGGATGGATGGATGGATGGATGGATGGATGGATGGATGGATGGATGGATGGATGGATGGATGGATGGATGGATGGATGGATGGATGGATGGATGGATGGATGGATGGATGGATGGATGGATGGATGGATGGATGGATGGATGGATGGATGGATGGATGGATGGATGGATGGATGGATGGATGGATGGATGGATGGATGGATGGATGGATGGATGGATGGATGGATGGATGGATGGATGGATGGATGGATGGATGGATGGATGGATGGATGGATGGATGGATGGATGGATGGATGGATGGATGGATGGATGGATGGATGGATGGATGGATGGATGGATGGATGGATGGATGGATGGATGGATGGATGGATGGATGGATGGATGGATGGATGGATGGATGGATGGATGGATGGATGGATTACTTTACTTTAGAGGGGGGCCTGAGAAATAAAACTCGTTCTTTTCTCTTATGGTTGATTTTAAATGAAAATAGTTCTGGCGAAATTGTTCTATTTTTCCAAAACAGTGAAAAATAAGGGAAGTATCTGTGGAAGTCATGTGATGTTTATGTCCAGTGTTTTTTTTTTGTATTAACCCGATACTAGGTGCTTGTTATTACCGGAGGGAAGGGGTAAAATCAAGATCAGCATTAATTAATGCATAAAATAGTAAACTCTTAAGGGCCACAGGGAAGAAGGACGCGAGTTCGTCATGATAAGCCGCTGACATGGAGAGGGATGCCCACTCATGTGCATCAGATTCTGGGAAACAATGTGACGGGTGGACAAACATATCATGCACATGCTAAAGTGTTTGTCCCGTCAGCGACGAGTACTACAGCTAGTGATATATATGTAAAGCCATTTCAACTGTCATTATTTTTATGAAATGTTGAGTTGCCAGAAGTTAGCTACGCGTGCGGTTCCTAAGCCCCAACAATTAATCTAATAAGGAGCATGCAGAAAAGGCATACACGTACGCAACTGCTTTGCAGTCACCGTGTTGTAATTTTCACTACCATACTATTGTGAAATTCTTATTTTTCTCTAGAAGTATATCGCATGTCATTTCTGTAATATGTCTTCAGCCAGTTAGTTATGACAACATAGTTCGTCGAAGTTATCCATAATAGAGCACCAACGCATCAGAAGTTGGTGGCGGAACAGTTCTTCCTGTCAGACTTCTCTGGGTTACAGTTGCTACTGGTAGTTTAAGTTGAAGTACTCTGTTGAGCTCTCAAGGATTATTCCCCACTTATCTGTGATCGGCACTTTTGTATGGATTGAGCCCAGTTTTGGCTGGATACATTTCCTGACTCCAATCCTATGTGGAGAGATTTATTCACTATTACGTGTTTCTGTAGTGGTTGGTAGTGTAATGAGATGTATGCATGTGAAGATGTGTTTTAAGACAAACGCACACTCCCACCCCCTGAGCTATACGAATTAACTGTACGCATTTAAAATCCCCTACCCGACCGTGAATCGAACCCGGGGTCCTCTGAACCGCTGACCAATCACGCAAGGAGCTGAACGTTGGACACTCAAGGACAAAAAAAATATATATATATTTTTATGACTAGGAATTATTATGGATGTCATCAATATACGAACTATTGACAGAAACCAAATATATCCAAACAGTGTTTTTAACAATGTTTGATGTTTTAAACGTCCGAGGGTTTTGACGAGCTACTCATAAATTGGCTATTGTAGGAAGTTGCTCTGAATTCTGTCACCTCGTAGCATAGCTTTGACTCGCTTAACTATTACAGATAATGAGAAAATGGGCGGATATAAGTGAACATTTTGAGACCTCGTTCTGTTTCATAGACATTGTTCTGCCGGAGGGAACTTGAGTGAGAGAGGATCCGTAACATCATTGTCACCCCTCCTCGAAGCTTTTATCTCTCGTGTATCAACACGCAGCTGTCCGGCTCCGTGGCTAAATGGTTAGCGTGCTGGCCTTTGGTCCAGTGGGTCCCGGGTTCGATTCCTGGCCGGATCTGAGATTTTAATTATTATTCGGGAAACACAGTTAACATACACCGAAATTTGTATTAGCCTATAATATGGTTTATTTTCAAATAAGTAATAAATGGCTGTGCATTTACGTTCGATATAATAAATACAAACGAAGATGCTTCGCTGCACAAGGTAATTTGTCGCTGTCTAGGTTACATTCTGTACAGAAAACTGGCGAGAGGTAAGCTGCGTGTAAATGGCGTGTGGCCTCGGACGAAGAGGCCTGGTGAAGTCTTTCGCGTTTTCACCGTATGGGCGACCTGCGCGTCTGTGAGGATGGGGCCCTACCTATGGTGAGTTATGATAAACACGGCACACATTACCCAGCCCCACGAGCCACCGGAATTAACCAACGTTGAGGTAGCAGTTGAATTTAGTTTTGACTGGAAGAAATTTGTTAGCCATTGGTCAAGAGAAGCTCCGCCAGGAAACACTTGCCCCTGAATGTGGTTAGAAAAAGAGCGGAAAAGATTGAAATATGACGGGGCAAGGTCAGGGTAATACGGAGGATGAGTAAGAGATTCCCACCCAAGTTCAGCAATCACACCGGGAGCAATAAGACTGGTTGTTGTCTTTGTCTTTTGTTGTCGATAGCAACGGCAAGCCGTCTTAGCTGGTCACTATACACAGCACAGGTAATCGTTACTTTTTTCGGAAGAAGTTCATGGTGAAGAATGTCATCTTTGTTCCACCAAATACGCAATATGATTTCCTGTGGGTGGTCACTATCCTTGGCGCGGGGAGTTGCTTTTTTTGATGTGCTGAGCCACTCTTTCCTCTTCTTCATGTTGACATACAGGCACAATTTCTCGTCACCGGTGACAACGTTCGAAAGGAATGCTTCGTGCCTATCACAAGCCATCCGGTGCCGGGCAAGCAATGACTAACAGATGTTTACTCGTTGATTTTTAATAATGTTATTTGCTTTACGTCCCACTAACTACTTTTACGGTCTTCGGAGACGTTGATTTTTGTTACTGTCACTTAGCGCATTTGGTACCCATATACCCAATTTCTGTACCTTAACCATCGAATGCAAATGGCGTACAATAGTTGACTGATCACATTCAAAAACTTGCGCCATTCCCCACGTTGTTTGACGAGGATTCTTCTAAAGCAACTCATTCAAGCGATGTCGTCAAAATCTAAAGGTCTTCCAGAACGTGGATCATCAGACAAGACAAACCGTCCTGCTCGAAAGCGGGAAAACCATTTTTGTGCTGTTCTTTCAGCAATTGCTTCATTTCCGTCCACTTCAAAAATTGTTCTCGCAGCTCCTGCTTTACTGGATCCTTGGTTAAACTCAAACAGTAAAGTGTGTCGGAAATGCTCACTTTTCTCAACTTGACATTCCATATTCGTTTGTCTGAAATATACACAAATAATACGTTCACAATAAAAAAACCTGTGTTTCACAACACACAAACCCCGAACTCAGTTAAAACAACGTAATAATGATAAGTAATCCCTTCACGACGCATTGTTGCCAACCCAAAAGAATACCGCACGAACTTATGCATCGACCCTGTACCCGATAGGGAACAATTTTACGTAACATTCGTTGATTTTATTGAAATGTCCTTATTTAAAGACTTTTTTTAGTGACTGGCTGTCGCAGCTGGTTAGGCACTTCCGTTGCCAAGGCTGGTAGATTGAATCCTGGCACAGATGGTTGTTGCTTAAAATTTCATGTATACTTAAGAGCTGTGACAATATGACCTTTTCAAGAAAACATATGGCTCCCTGGTATCTCTTAAGATTAGTAGGTAGTTAAAGTAACGTAGGTCTAATGCTTTTATGATGATGATGATGATGATTATGATGATGATATTTTGATATGTAATTCCTTTTGAGACATTCATTGAAACGTTGAGCACGACATATTGGTCCCGGGCTCGTCAGCGCTCAGTTACAGATTTAACATTTTTGCAGAACTTACTGAATCATTATTTAGTGAACCAAAAATGATCTTACATGGATTTGACCTTGCGATTTAATTTTCAATTACGGGTATGTCATGTAGTTGTCAAGTTATCAGTCCAGAGCTGAGGTGGCTCGTCAAATATAAAATTGGGTGTTCCACAAAATTTAACAGAAACAATAACGTTTTAAGTAAAGTGCTTGTCATTCGCCTAACCACTGTTTGTATGTAAAGGTATCACTTTTTAATATTTCATATATCGAGTTATAGGTTACCTTGCCTGATCAAAATACATAACTCTATATGAAAACTCAATTGACAGACACGCTTACTCTGTACCTTTTTGAAGCCAATAAATACACAATGACAGTATACGTCAAAATAGTCTTCAGCAGCTTGAAGACCACGGGATACCAAACAGTATGATATTGCGTTGTACTGAAGTCTGAAACAAAGACTATTGCTTTTCAAATATGTATGACCGAGCTCGGTAGCTGCAGTCGCTTAAGTGCGGCCAGTATCCAGTATTCGGCCGCTTCCTTCCCACTCCTAGGCCTAGGAAAATTAAAAATGCGCAGACCAGAATTCAAATTAATGTTAAGATTCCGAGTAATAAAAAGGCAAGGGGAGTCCCAGTTCTAGATTCTGGGAGTTCACGTGCTGCTCCAGAGGCTGGTTGTATCGTCAGACAGCACCACCGAAGGTTAAGCAGTTACAAGGAAACAGCACTAGCCAAGATGAAGACTAAGGCGGTTTGCCGTTGCTTTCCTCACTGAGCCAGGAAAGTGCTATTGCAGCACTATTGATTCTATAAGTTGCATCTTTCACAGCACCTAGTCGTGGTCTGAATAGCATTGCTCAACGCCATCCATATCTCAGCAGTTTCCATACCGTCACAGCTATAAATGAGACCGATACTTCAGTGAAAGCGACATTTTGCTATAGCCTGGGCCAAGAGTCGTGGAGAAATACTGTATCCGTCAAGAAATAGCTTCAGAGGGCGTCATGAAGTTACTAGAGCGATATTTCTTCGATCGAACGCTTTGTCACTCCTGTTATCTAACCAGGAGTTTTCCCCGGGTGCCCTTGCGCTTAAACTCCTGTTTGGCATTATAAAATGTATGCCTTTGTTGTAAAGAATCCGATACATCTTCAGAATTCACAACAGTCATCCTTTCTCTGTACGATATTTGGTATGAAGTCCCCACATGGGGTTTAATATGTAATAACTTCATCGCGTTCTGTTTGGCACTAATATTAGCAACTTTGATATTGACAACACATTCAAGTGAATGCTACCGTGCATTTTATGTACCGTTCTTTTCTATTAATCGGCCATGAAAATTACAGTTACTTTTCACAAAGAGATTTTGTACGTACGATTGGCCTAAGGACAACACTGAACAAAATATAATTCTCCTCCACTGGTTCAGCCATCGAGAATTAATTATTCGAGTGTCGTACCAAGGATGCTGCAGTGTTGATAGAATATTAATCATTGATACGTGAAACGTTTTCCTTTTTTCCTGGCTGTATCTGCGCACTAAAATCGGAGAAAACCAAGAATAGTGGGCGAGAGGTTACGTCGCACTGACCACGCGTGACCTCGTAATCTGCAGGCCTCCGGGTTGAGCAGCGGTCGCATGGTAGGCCAAGGTCCATCAGGACTGTAGTGCCATGGGGTCTCTCTGTACATTGAATACACCAGCAGAGGCTGTTAACCTGCCTACAGTTATGGGGTGCCAAGTTTTCGGCCCACCATTCAAAAATCGACTGCTTTTGGCCGGGACGGGCTCATTAGTTCCGTATTCTCTTCTGATCCACCGAGGCAGCTCATTGTTATTATTGTTATTAGTACTTTTCTCGTCGAGCTTTTCTACTGCATTATGATACGGCTGTTCCCTTGTTCGCATGGCTTCTTGGGAAATTACTGCAGAAGACTCTGTCGCGACAACATTATTTTCAGCAAGAAAGTTCTCAAAATAAACCACCGCTTCTTTTAACTGTACTTTCGACACATCACTATAAAGTGATTCTTTATCAGTCTCGTCTTCTGATATCAAAGTACTAGGATCTTTCTGTTTCTGTTTTTTCGCCGCCATTATCACTTCTAAACGTAACTGCAGCGCCAGAAAACACTCCTAGAAGGTCCCCTGCGAAACCTAACCGAGCAAGCATCTACGACCGGGAGCATGCGTGTTGTCTCCCCTTCCCGTTCTTTTCCTCTCCTTTCCTTCCTCTACTAATTCTTTTCGTGAAAGAAGAGCTGTGCTTAGAGGGGTAGATACTGTATTCGTATCCAAAGTGAATATTTGTGAGATGAATCACTGCTCTGACTGATATTTCTGATTCAGAGTAACCTTTTTCGTTCAGAACACCACTTCCTTTCATTATTGAAACAGATGCATGCTAATTAATGTGCCAAACAAATACTTTTAATATAAATATTTGTGAGAAAGAAAAATCATTGAAAAAACAGTTTAAATTTTGGGTATATACATCATTTTAGAACATTTAGCAAGAAAATTGAAGAAGACATTTCAGTAAAAGAAGGCAAACAAATAGCACGTTCGGAAATGAGCAGAAAGTGAGAATCGATACCGCAACCTTCTGGCTACAAATCCGGAGCGCTACCACTTAAGCTGTCCGGCCAATTAGAAGGCCATATCGCGTAATTAAGACCCGCGAGAAAGTTTTCAGCGCCCTATTTATCGCAACTGGCCGGGCTAAGTGGCTCAGACGGTTGATTCGCTGGCCTTCTGACCCCAACATGGCAGGTTTGACCCTGGTTCAGTCCGGTGGTATTTGAAGGTGCTCAAATACGTCAACCTCGTGTCGGTATATTTACTGGCACGTAAAAGATCTCCTGTGGGACTAAATTCTGGCACCCCGATGTCTCCGAAAACCGTAAAAGTAGTTAGTGGGACGTAAAGCAAAGAAGCATTAATTTATTTATCGCAACTGGGCGAATATTGGGTTGCAATATGTATAGTGATTCAATGCCGTCTCGTTAGAGGGGGGGCCACGCCTGGTATTCCCCTTGTTCAACTTTGCCCATCGCCTTACAGAAGCAGCCTAGTTTTAAGTTTTGTGTTACATGAGCTGTCTTGACGATTTATCAAGTTCTTAATAATCGTTCCTCCATCCCGGCATATCACATATTGTAGCTCGCTGTAGCTTATTATCAGAGATCTACAGTCCCTCAGAACACATTCGCCATAGTAATTTTCCAGTTCGTTACTCTATAAGCGAGTCTGTTACGCGGTTTGGGTCACGTAGCTATGAGCTTGCGTTCGGGGGATGGTGGGTTCGAATTCCACCGTTGGCAACCGTGAAAATGGTTCTCTGTGGTTTCCCATTTTTACACCAGGCAAGTGAAGATGGCGAATGGCTGTACCTACGGCCGCTTTCTTCCTATACCAAGTTCCTTCCCGTTGTTGCGTCGCCGTAAACCTTGGGATGCATTAATGCCACGTTAAATTACTTGCAAAAAAAAAAAAAAAAAAAAAAAAAAAGAGAGAGAGAGAGAGCCCATTTACATGTTATTTGACAGAGCTGTTCTAACCATTGCATATTTTATTTGCAGTATATTACCCTACTTCTGTAGTCGAAAACCGTCGATGTGTTAGTGCGATAATCACTAGGCCCCACCCCTACCCTATCTGTGTCGGTGCGACGTAAAGCAACTAGCAAAAAAATATATATATACTGCGTGTGTGTGTCCGGCTTATCTCGAAACCAGCTACTTATAACTGTGCCCAGACTATACTTTAAAATATATAATGTTTGTATATATATCATGTTTAAACCAAATGTATATTTTATTTAACTGATGTCAACGAGCGTAGCGAGTTCGCCCTGGTGAATTGGCGAAGCGATTCACTCGCCTGAAACATCAAGGCTCGCCCCCATGACCTGTAAAGTTAGCATGTTATTCTTTTGGAGTGAAGGAAGGCGCGCGATCTAGGTACTTCACTACTAATGCGAAAATATCATTGATGTAGTGTAATTGCCATCAAAATAAAGAAATGCGGAGTCTGATTTCCATCACACACTATCCAGGCTGTGGACTGGCAAAAAAAAAACCGAATTGTTCATTGTGGTGTTATCATTTTGGCGTGTTTAAAATCAGCTTTTTCGCCTTCGTAATTTTTTGTGTATTTTTATATTTTTTATTTTTATTTTGGTCCAATTTTCTCAACGATAATAATTATTAACCTACTCCATTTTATGTGAATAGGAAACTGCCTTCAGGGAACTTTTCATTATTTTTGTCTGTTTCGATTTTTTTTTTCCTGGATATTCTGAATCCGTCTATTTTGACATATTTTCGTCTTCTTTTTTTCCCTTTCATGTTGAGATCGGCCTTCAGAAATGCGCAGTTTGTCTTCTCATCTTCCGTCTTCAACACTTTGACAACCTCTTTTAAATTGGGGTAAGGTCTTGCGACAAGATTGTTGAGTCGGTTTTTCCAGTCCTCAACAGCGTTCGTTGTCCTGCGCCGTGCTTGGTGGCAATTCCACATCTCGATTGGAAAGTCTTGGTTGTCTAGTCAGTTTTCAACAAAGTAGTCAAAAAACTGGCTAAGTTTGGAACTTTCTGGAGCTTGAGAGTGTATTTCCACCCACCCGTTGAGCACATCTTCAGGCTTTAAAAACGCAAGTGCTGCGCACATACGGACATGAAGACTGATTTCGCTATTCTCTCGGTACTCCGCCGACAATCCGAGATCTTGTACATTTCTCCATAAGCATTTTGTCATATGAAAATGACAGCCATGTACTTTTGTTGTTGTTCTTGCAATGAAGAAATGACAGCAGTTTCAAAATCAACGTTTATATTATTTTGTAGTCTCCTCTCGGGAAAAGCCTGAAAGGTGACAGTCCATCGTCCCACAGATTGCCGACTTTGGTATCCTTTGTGCGCGGAAGGGGAAGGGGAAAGTGGGGGGTGGAGCGTGAGGAAGTGTCGGTATTTTTCTCAGTGTGGGGAAGTGTCAGTGTGGGGAACTGTCCAGACACCGATGACAACCTGCTCTTTAGGGATTTCAGACAATCTTTTTGAATTTTTTTACAATTTGGTGGAATGATAGATTCCAGTATTATTTGCAATAAGCCTCGCAGCTTTTTGTTTTGTTTTGAAATATAGAAATGTACTTTCAGTGAGGCAGCTATGCGCAAATGATATTTGTTGTGATGAACTTATCAATATTATGCTAATGCCCTGAAGAACACGAGAATGACTTTCAGATCAGATGTGTTTTTCGGTTGACGAAACTACGGATGTTGTTGACCTTTTGTTGCTAATGGTGTCACCCGATCAGTTTGTAATATTTTATGTTAACTTGGATGATTTTTTTTTTTTACTTTCCCTACTTATTTACATTCTCTAATAGCTCCATACAAGCATTCTGCAATCGAAATACTTGGCGCCTAGTGGGATCCAACGAGAGGACGTTCTACTCTTCGTTAGACATATGGTAACTTAGAAGAAGCGGCTGGCGAGATATAGGGACATTACCCGTTGTAGTGGACAGGCTTCGGGTAATTATTTGGGGATGGGGGCATGATTAACACGAACACACACATCTGAAATGAGGAACAACTATTAATGCAAACAGTATTCACAAACAGAAAAAACAGAACAATAATAGAGCTTGTTTCTCAAATACATTGTACATAGTTTTCAATAATATTCACAGAAAACAGAAAAATATTACTTAATTCATAAGTAAATTTTTGAAGGAATATTTATGTACGAAGCTATAAAAAATAATCACAAGTAAGAAAATAGAACTAGCTTCATAACACATTTTCATAATAAATGCCATATTACACTATATTTTACATTTCATGATACGAAATGTGGAAAGCGTCTCCATTGGGAAATGTAGTTCTCTGCAGTCGCTTAAGTGCGGCCAGTATCCAGTAACTGGGAGATAGTGGGTTCGAGTCCCACTGTCGGCAGCCTTGAAGATGGTTTTCCGTGGTTTCCCATTTTCACACCAGGCAAATGCCGGGGCTGTACCATAATTAAGGCCACGGCCGCTTCCTTCCAACTCCTAGGCCTTTCTTATACCATCGTCGCCATAAGACCTATCTGTGTCAGTGCGACGTAAAGCATATAGCAGGGAAAAAAAAGTTCTCTGAAGGAATGCCCGCTTTCTAATTTCATTTCTTGATGTAAAACCAATCTACCAGCTTGTCTAGATTTAACGCTTTAGCAGCCGCTAAATACTACCAAACTCCATGTTTTAAGGGGACTTAACATCTAGGAGGAGAATTTTCGTGGAAAAAATGGCACTCTGCCCCTCTAATGTAATTGGGGGGGGGGGGGGGGCAGAAAACTCCTTGCCCCCCCCCCCCCAAGAAAGTCGGCGCCACTGGCAGTGGAAGATATCCTATCATTTCTTTCCTGATGTCGATAAAGTCATATACAATGTGAAGCTTCTTCATGGATAGTGAAACTTTGAGCAATGCTGCTAGGCAAGATTTCACCTCACAACTCACATTTTCAGGAAGTGGAACGTGGTAGTTGTGGTCCTATACTATGACGAGAAATGCAAATGAATTCTTAAGTTTCTAGTTCATTCGATTACGGACAGTAATCCAGATATTAAAACTGCCAAATCCTTCCTCTGAGAACTACTCCTATAGTTCAACAAATTATGCCTCAAACACGTCCCTAATATAACTCAAATATATCTACGCATTCCATTTACTTCAAGATGTATCATCTGTTAAATGACTGAATGGGGAACTGAAATCTATTCCACATGCCGGGCTGAGTGGCTCAGACGTTTGAGGCGCTGGCCTTCTGACCCCAACTTGGCAGGTTCGATCCTGGCTCAGTGCGGTGGTATTTGAAGGTGCTCAAATACGTCAGCCTCGTGTCGGTAGATTTACTGGCACGTAAAAGAACTCCTGCGGAAATAAATTCCGATGCCTCGGCGTCTCCGAAAACCGTAAAAGTAGTTAGTGGGACGTAAAGAAAATAACGTTATTGTTATTATCTATTCCACATAAAAGAAACCATGAATATGCGGCAATATATATAGACTATGGAATGTCTTGTTAACATAATAATAATAATAATAATAATAATAATGAAAAAATGAAAACCTACAACCTGTTTTCCAGTCGTTGACCGGGTCAGGGATGTGGTTAATGAAACATATATAGGCTGTTATTACAATGGGGTCGCCACTCCCAAGGTGATTTATTAATGAGTGATAAATGCTATGAAATAATAATGGAGAGTGTTGCTGGAATGAAAGATGACAGGGAAAACCGGAGTACCCGGAGAAAAACCTGTCCTGCCTCCGCTTTGTCCAGCACAAATCTCACATGGAGTGACCGGGATTTGAACCACGGTATCCAGCGGTGAGAGGCCGACGCGCTGCCGTCTGAGCCACGGAGGCTCAATAATAATAATAATAATAATAATAATAGGAAGAAGAATGTTATTGGTTGTTCGTCTCACTAATTTTGTGGTTTCCTGAGACTCCGAGTTGCCAGAATTTTGTCCGTCAGGACTTCCTTTAAGCGCCTGAAAATATACCGGTACGATGCTGAGGCATCTTCAAATACCACCGGACTTAGCCAGGATCGAACCCGTCTACTATGACTCAGAAGGCAAGCGCTGAGCCACTCAGTCCGACTTTTGTAGATAATGAGTAGGAATATATTATACCAATCACATCATTGTTAATTTGAAAGGGGCTTATCTCAACAGTTAGTAAGTTAGAGCTTGTCAGACCAAGCGAGTTGGCCGTGCGGTTAGAGTCACGTAGTCGTGAGCGTGCATTCGGGAGATAGTGGGTTCGAATCCCACCGTCTGCAGCAGTGAAGATGGTTATCCATTTACACGCCCAGACAAATGCTTGGGCTGCACCTTAATTAAGGCCACGGCCGCTACCTTCCCAATCCTAGTCCTTTCCCATTCTTCCGTACCCGAAAACCGTCAATGTGTTAGTGCGATGTTAAATCACTAGGCCCCACCCCTACCAAAAAAGAGCTAGGTGGAACGGGATTATTTTCATTCCACCCATTGAAAAAATACGCCTTCTGATTATTATTGATCTGGCCTTTTTCCGGATTACCTGTGCGTCAGCGCTACGTGTGGATTAAGCCCAGGTTTACGCTCGGATGTCTTTCCTAATGCTAACCCTTTGTGGAGGGAGGCCCTCACTATTGCCTGTTTCTGTGATGGTTGGTAGTATGATACATGTAAATTGTTATGTGTATTGAGACCAGTACTAACACCCAGCCGCTAAGGAATTAACCTGACGCTATTCAAATCTCCACTCCGTCATGAGATCGAACCCAGGGCTCTCTGAACCGAAGGTCTCCACGCTGATCATTCAGCCAAGGAGTAGGACTGACTTCGGATTGGATGACTGCAATTATTTTAATAAAACTTTTAGAAATCGGGTAGTCGCCGTGGGACTACCTATGCTACTGCACTATTTGACATAAACATTCGGCGAGTTTCGCTACGAGGATTGTTAGGGTTATGGTGTTTTCATCATCACCAAGAAACCTCTAAAACTGTGAATTGAAGATTCGTTTGATATTAACGATCATAAATATTTCGTATTACAAACTTATAAACCTGTTGTAACGCTTTATATGATATGTACTGCATTGAACATAAAAACTGATAGTTTCAACATGCGTTGTAAGGCGTTGAATGATATACATTGAAAACCGACTTTAGACACACAATATGTGTCTTGTCATGATACAATACATGACTTTGTTTTTTTTATTTGGTTTTAATTACGTCGCATGGAGAAGAAATCTTACTACCTGTTTTTTGAACTACATAATCTAGGTTCACGTAAACTTTTCAACTGGAAACCAAGTACAGACTTTGCTGATAATTTATATTTCGCCTGACCTTTATTCGTCCCAATTGTGTCTATCAAATGTACTAGTATTTAGCAAAATACCTGTCGTGCACCCGCCATTGACGGGTTACTTTTTTAATTGCAGGAGTAGTGCCATCTAACCGAGATGAGTGGCAGCTGAAGAGGCAGGGCTCACCTCAGCCAACAGCAGTAGTCAGTCAGTGTAATGTTAATGTTGATACATTTTAGAGGCTTAGGATATTCTAGGCCATCACATTTAGTTTTCTTCCGGCCCGGTGATGTTAGTGTATCCTAGATCAAGGCAGCCTTTCATTTTCCTCTCCTTTCACGACTTCCCTTTCTCTTGTTATTCAAGTTTTCTTTCTCATTTCGGAGGCCACCTTCATTATTTTTCTGCTCATAATTGGCTATTGCATCTTATGAGCACAATCACGACAGCAGCAACAACTATCATTGGCAATTAGTTAGTTCGTTACCGTAACGATTGAACAGTGTGTATGGACATGGCAGCGATGTTTGGCGTTAATGGACTTCGAACTAAAATTATAAATTTGCGAATGTGTTTGTTACCATAGCTCGGACGCTACAATGGTGTAAGACTTAAGTGATTGGAAATTTTAGTTTTTCAAATTTTGTTATGCACAGTTTTTAGGTAGGACTGGTATTTCCGGAGATATTTTTGAAAGTTTGCGGAAAATGTAATAATCGCTAATATCTCCGTTATTATTCCTGGTACGGTAGCAATACAATGCATGAAACATAAAACGATCGGAAATTATATTTTGCACAACTTGTATTATGTACAATATTAAGCGGTGAAATCTGACTTTTGTGTTTTGAATCCTTTTATTGCTGTGCCACTTTAAACTAATCGGATAATATATAACCTAGTGCACACTCCGGTTATTCCTGAACTTAAATATCCAGTTTCCAGAAATTCTGTTCATTCTCCTGTGATGTTACAAACAGACCGGGACCGGGCGAGTTGGCCGTGCGCGTAGAGGCGCGCGGCTGTGAGCTTGCATCCGGGAGATAGTAGGTTCGAATCCCACTATCGGCAGCCCTGAAAATGGTTTTCCGTGGTTTCTCATTTTCACACCAGGCAAATGCTGGGGCTATACCTTAATTAAGGCCACGGCCGCTTCCTTCCAACTCCTAGGCCTTTCCTATCCTATCGTCGCCATAAGACCTATCTGTGTCGGTGCGACGTAAAGCCCGTGGCAAAAAACAAAAAAAAAAAAAAAAAAAACAGACCGGGCGAGTTGGTCGTGCGGTTAGCAGAGGTGCCAACTAACACGGGTTGTCCGTAATTATTCCGGATTTCATCTCACGATTACGGCATTACGATCAAAGGGAAAATAATTACGCAAAATAACATTATCTCGAAAAGACCCATTTTCTACGGGTGAAAAAGGGAAGAAGGAAAGATGTTCAATCCTTTCCAACATTTCTGATCAACCCTCCTCGTTTCAATGCTTGTGAGTTGGCAACGCTACTTATTCGATCCCTTTTGCTACCCATATTCCTAAGCGTTGTGAAATTCGTTGTGTAGGTGAAGGAGGTACTCTCCTCCAGTACGCATCTTTAAGTAATGTTGTATCTATAGAATTGGGGACCACATTAAGCACATGTACAATGGAATCGTTTACAGTTCAGAAGACGAAAATGTCATCACAGCGGGAGGATTTTTCAAGAATACCTACACTGAAGAGCATTTGCTGGATACGAAACAAGTGTTTTATCACTGAATTAACAGGTAGTGTGCAAATGTTATTGCATAATATGATATACTTTAGAATAAATTGTTGCCGGGAAGGGAAAAGGGGTATCATTATCGAGAAGGGAGGACATGCTTTGGACTTGACTCGAAACTTTTCTGAGTTGCTGGGGGGGGGGGTGATTACTGATAACCCTTTTCAAAGTTTGGCACTTTTGGGTTAGGGGCGCGAAGCTGTGAGCTTGCATCCGGGAGATAATGGGTACGAGCCCCACCGTCGGATGTCCTGAATATGGTTTTCCGTGGTTTCCTATTTTCACCGCCAAAATACTGGGGCTGTACCTTAATTAAGGCCACGACCGCTTCCTTACCACTCCTAGGCCTTTCCTATCCCATCGTCGCCATAATACCTATCCGTGTCGCTGCGACGGAAAGTCAATTCTTAAAAAAAAGTTACTAACAGGGATAAAAACGAAGTATGAGACAAAAATTTGGAAGTGTATAGATAATATTAAATAGTGGAGCCAAACCACCAGCTCAGCCAGGATGCCTTGCTGATGCTTTCTGCTGATGGCGACCGCCCTCGTCGCGCGGTGTCTATAGTTGGAACCCTGCGCGGATATACAAAATATTATCCTCATCCACGCATCCTTCATCCGCATCCGAGAATGGTTATCCGCGGATATTGTAAATATTTAACTAACCCAAGATATTGAAATGGATATATCTGGTAACATAAAACAATAGACCTGATACCTGGCAACAGAATCCCCTACAGTCACAGGTTTATAAGGGATTTTCTCTTGCGACAACTACCGACGTAGTGACCTTTGTTCCTTCCTTCCATTAATTGCGGGCAGGAGCCAGTTAGGCTTAGGTCATATTTACGGCTTTATGGTCTCAAGGCTCTTTATATATCACGACTCTCCCACTACTGTCATGGGTCGCCTAACCACAAGCAAAAATAAGAGTATACGGTACCTGAATAAAAAGTAATAAACTTTATTATTTAGAAATTATCATCAAAATTATCCACACTGCCATACAGTTTGTATCCGCCCAGAGGGTAACTTCGCGGATATTATTCGCATCCGTGCAGGGCTCTATCTATAGTCGAGCCGCGCGCTGTCCGGCCCTGGCATATTGGGGTGTAAAGAAAAGAGAGGAGAAAACACCATTGCCAACCTGGGGCGATTTGAAACTGAAGATATAACCTTGAAAACGCTGTTATGAATTAGATTATGCCGTATGATTTTAATATTAAATCACTGTAACATCACCCTTCGTCGATTTGATATTGTTTTAATTCAGTTATTTTACCGAAAAAAATATTAAGGGTTCTGCTCGTAGCAAAATAATTATCACGTCTTGCAATGCTTGGCGTCGCTGGAGCGCGAGATTTAAGATTTATCAGCAAGCACCAATCACCGTTCATGTCACCATGGGTCCTGTCTTCTGCTGGTGCGGTGGTGCTACTTGTTTCAAGAGAAACACGTGGCATCAGTCTTTCTAGCCTGCATGTGTTCGCGGTGAGTGTTAGCCATTTTGTTTTTGTTTTGTTATTATGGCATGACCAGTGGATCATTGGAAACGATTAAGAATAAAATCATTTGTTATAAGAGCCGAAGCCATGAATTTATACACCAGCTATGTGAATATTTTGAGAAAGAGCATGATAACGGTGGGCCACTTCTTCCTGTTACAAAAGTGGATCGAGTTTGTGATGCTTTAAAAGTATAATACTGTTACCATATGTTTTTCTTTTCAGGTAGTTTATACCATTTCGGCAGACTGAAGAATCTAACAGTCAAAAATGAGCTGAGTCGAAACTGAAAAGAGATGACTCGAGATGTTGGGAAATGTATTGTACGGTTCAAAATCGGCAACACTGAGAATCTTCAGGTCCGTACAGCGGGTGACTTGACTGTAGGAAGTGGCACCACGTTTGTCTTTGAATCATTCGCCCGATTATTTGAGCTCGACTGTGTAGTTTATAACCACGTTGCCATTACAGAAGTGAAAGGCCCTTAGCCTACTGACCAGTAGTTACCGTTCTTTGGGCAAGACTGACCGTCGAACAGTGTGCACGATGTCTTGCACACCAGTGTTAGTTTCAAGGACGAAGATTAAGAGTTACCTTCTGACTATCCTGACGACGCCAGGCGAACCTCATTTCTGAACATTAACTCGGCGTTGAGCCTCTCATGATTGCTTTACTTATTTTTATCTTGAGTAAACAAATGTTTCTACATGTGAATAAAACAAAGTGAGTTACACTTACCATAGAGGTGCACAACGTTTACCGTGTGCAAGTTGCAAGGTTAAAAGAACAAATATTTTCATAGCATCTATGTAAATATTTTACAAGTTCATTTAATTAAAAGATATGAAGCAGCCTGTCGAATTTAGAATGAATTGTAAAGCCATCATATAAAGTCACGTACAACCAAAAGACACTGCGTAAGGAAGGGTGCCGCACACTCACGAAAATATTTATCTTGAGCATGTACCCAGAAAACGAAATAGAGTGCACTTTATAATGTAAATATTCAGCAGTTAATGGGCTTCTTGACTAGGTGACCAATAAGTATAGTTTGACAATACTGTGAAAAGCCTTATCTCAAATTGCTTGATATCTCCAATAACTTTTAAAATAAATCCAATAATCTTCAAGGTCACATTCCCTGGTATTTATTGACTGTTCCGTAAACTTTCAGTTCCTTCAGTTAAGTTCACGTCAATGAAAGTATTCCTGAAGCTCAGTTCGAATGTGTTCATATGTAGACACCTTGTCAGTGAGGGTTCAGTTCATAGCAGATTCGGGGTCTAACATGGGGTCTCCCAGATTACAGATTGCCTTACTATTTATTAGACCAGGAAGGTGGTCTGGTAAATTCCATAGAGGGTAAAATGAGGTCTTCGATTACCATTCAGATGGAAAAAATATAATTTTTCAGGCGCGCAAGCAAAATACGATCGAATACACTTTTAATTTCTGTAGAAGGCACTACCTCTCTCTCTCAACCAACCTAAAGCATGACCCATGTTTCTCAAATTCAGACACACCGAGCGAGTTGGCCGCACGGTTAAGGTCAAGTAGCAATAAGCTTGCATTCGGGAGATGGAGGGCCCGAATCCCACCGTCGCCAGTCCTGAAAATGGTTTTTCGTCGTTTCCCATTTTCACACCAGACAAATGCTAGGGCTGAACCGTGATTATGACCACGGCCGCTACCTTCTTAATCCTAGCTCTTTTCCATCCTTGCGTCGCCGAAGATCTTCGATGTGTTAGTGCGACGTTAAAGCCCTAGCAACAACGAAAAAAAAAAGTCATAGATAACTCCGATATTCCAAAACCGTGCGATACAAATAGTGCACATGTAAGCTTGCGTTCTAGAGATTATAGGTTCGAACCACACCGCCGTCAGCCCTGAAGATGTTTTCACATCAGGTAATTGGCACGGTATACTACTTTTAAGCCGGGCTGAGTGGCTCAGACGGTAAAGCGCTGGTTTTCTGAGCCTGATTTGGTGGTATTCGCAGATGCTCGTCAGCCTCGTGTCGGTAGGCTAGATCGACCGTCTCGTATAAGAACTCCTGCATGGGACAGAATGTTACCTCAGTGTCTCCGAAAACCGTAAAAGTAGTTTGTGGGACTTAAAACCAATTTAATATTAATGTTATTGGCTTTACGTACCACCAACTACTTTTTCGGTTTTTCTAAATGCTGAAGTGCCGGAATTTAGTCGTGCAGAAGTTCTTTTATATGTCGGTAAATCTCCCGACACGAAGTTGACGGTTATGAGTACATTCAGTTACCACCGAATTGAGCAAGTTGGAGTCAGAAGGCCAGCGCCTCAATAGTGTGAGCCACTTAGCCTAACCCATTAGTAGTAGTAGTAGTAGTAGTAGTAGTAGTAGTAGTAGTAGTAGTATACCTTAATTAACAGGGCTGATGGCCAGAGTGTCCAAGCCCCATTACATGAGGCAACGACCATCTTGTTTAAGATCATGGCTACTACATTCGCTCTCCTAGCCTTGTCGCTGAAACCTATCTGTGTTAGTGCGATGTTCAAGAGGTAAGAAAAATAAAGAAATCCCAGAACCCCGTGTCTCACTTTTTGACTTCCAGTCCTTTCCGTTGGTCGTCTTTAACAATATAAGTTTATTTTTTTAGTTATTTTTGAAATATGTTACAAAGTTCAAATGATGATCAAAATAATTCAATGAATATCTGAAAATGGCTGCTGTTGAAGCGATTTTTAAATATTTGAGTCCCAAATGGCAATCCAGTCCTCTAGTCTCTCGCCTTAAAATTAAATGAAATGTGGCTTGAATGTTCCTTTATGATCGTATTTCTGAAGGATTCAGTTTCGAAATAATAGGTAAATTATTTATTTGAAATTATGAATATGCATGCCATCGCTAGTCCGAACCATTGCCTCTCATTACTACCAAAGGTACCAGCACATTCCTTGCGTTTGTATTATTTTCCCAGAAAGCCTTTTTATGGAGAAAGTTTAAAAAAAAGTATGTTCCACTAGGTAGAAATCGTCGTTGAAGATGTATATACGTGTCATAGAAGTGATCTTCTACGGTTATATTCTGAAATATTGAAATCTAATATGCCTTACATTGTTGTCTTTCGAAATATATAAGATCCAGTAGAGTATATGGTGCATCCTGAAAGAAAGCTCGCATTTATCCCAGAACAGTAATACAGTATTTAGTAATTCTTAATAATAAACTGTCAGGTAAACAGTAAGTTCGAAGAACGATATATGATGTACGAAGTCCTTTACTCGCTGTATTTTCAGTAGTTCATTTGGGGACATCGTACTAGATAGCGTGGAACTTTGAAGACAACGTGATTGGAATTTTGCTAATAATTCGGCCATATCCAGTAGTCTTACGCTTTCTTTCATCTTCAAAGTAAAACTTCGGGTGCAAATGACTTGGTGAACACATTGCTTTTTCTAGAATCTACGTTTCTTGTACCACGTTTCTTTCTTCTCAGAACATTTATCTCTGTGCATATGTATTGACATGCCATAAATCATGGGATAGGGGTCTAATTTCGTGCAGGCCCTCCTTTAGCTCGGCCATGTGCAGCTACTCTTCGTGGCATCGAATCCACAAGTGATAGAATCCCCGTGGAGACATTCTGACCCATGCCGTTTGGATAGCTACTCACAGCTTCCTGCTATTTGTAGGTGCAGGGTCTTCGGTGTGAATGGACTTCACCAACACATCCCATAAATGCTTGGCGGGGTTCATATCATGCGAACGTGGTGGCTACAGCAGTCTTTGGATTTCCCAATAACGCTCCTCGAAACAATTTTGGACAACTTGGCCCTGATGACACGATGCATGATCATGCTGGAATATCTCATCGTTGTATTCTATGAAGGGCTGCAAGTGTTCACCAAGCGGTTCAGCGTAGACCTCCCTGGTCAACGACCTGTTCAGGTGCGTCAGCGGAGCCAGCCCATGCCACGTGAACGCACTCCACGCCATTATGGAGCCAATATCTAGACTCAAAGAGCGCGCTGATGCTAAGCGGAATATTGAACACTTTCGCGCATCGCCATGTTGCGGGCGCTTCAGCTTCGAATGCACGGCTAGCACGTGGTAATGTTTACAGACCCTTGCATGTTTTCGATTTGAATCATGCATGTAAGTGGATCTGGTTTGGTATTATATGTGACGGAGTGATAATATATTGTCAATTATTTTCAAGGAATGTGAGAGCTGATACTTTACGTTAGTTAAATTGATCGGTTATATTAGGCCTAAAGTTAGGCATTTACCTGTGGAATGGAAAGATATTCACGAGAGTGAATTCGTGTGCAGCCTTCATTTTTACAGACTGCTATCTGAAGGGATCTGGTATTTCTTTTCACATGGGAGTAGAAATTGAACTGTTAAAAAAAAAAAACTTTCATTTACCATAATCGAGAACTAAACAGGTTATAGGGTGGTTGATTCAGAGAACGCATGGACATGAAATTTAGAATATTTAGGCTTCTTTTTCTTGTTTGCCTTTTTCCAATTCATCGGGGATAATTGTTTAGAACTAAAAAGCTGTTCTAAAAAAGACTACATATTTTTCATACAAACTGGGTAGTGGTATTACAAATTTGATAAACCTGGGCATAGAATCCGAGAGATATGATTGATACAACTTGATAAAACCTTCTAATATTAGGGTAAGATATTGCTTCAAATTATCAATTATTTGAGAAATGATTTATTAGTATCGTATGTCTCATTTTCTCCAATTTTCCCACTTGCTTTATAATAAAAGAATACAATTGTTAAAACGCTATTGCAGAAAAATCTGACAATATAAAGTCTAAACAAAGCTCACTACAATCTTGTCAATCCTAGTCTGCATTAGTAAACCCTAATCAAATTAACTTTTCACTATTAATTTTTTTTTTGCAAGTGCTTTACTTTCAATTTCATTTTATTTTCTTTCTGGTGTAAATTATGGTGCTCATATTGGAGAAAAATTAGAACGCACTTTCAATTTTTATGTGCTCAGATTATGTTAATTCAGAATGAGTTTGTAAAAGCAGTAATATATAAGATGATAATATTATGAGGAGGATTTTACATCTTAAATGATACCATTCTTACTTAAGCCTAACCGGGTGAGTTGGCCGTGCGGTAACGACCGCGCAGCTTTGAGCTTGCATCCGGGATATAGTGGGTTCGAACCCCACTGTCGGCAGCCCTGAAGATTGTTTACCGTGGTTTTCCATTTTCACACCAGGAAAATGCTGGGGTTGTACTTTTAATTAAGGCCACGAGCTCTTCCTTCCCATTCCTAGGCCTTTACTATCCCTTCGTCGCCATAAGACCTATCTGTGCCGGTGCGACGTAAAGCAAATTGTAAAAAATAAAACTTAAGCCTAAACCTCGCAGAGAAACTCAAACTAACCCTAGACATTAATTTCACTTTAAGAAATACACAATAGAAGACTAGCACCAGTGTTACGAATGTCAGGCAGCATTTACCTAAATCCAAATCACACAAACATGATAATTTAACTTCTACTCATCCAGTTACGTTATTTCATATCCAAACCAAACTCCATGGCACAATAGGCCCGAAAGGCCGTTATGTCACCGTCAGATAGCTCCACAATTGTAATCACGTATGCTGAGTTGACCTCGAACCAGCACTCAGATCCAGGTATAAATCTCTGACCTGGCTGGGGATTGAACCCGGAGCCTCCGAGTAAGAAGTAGACACGCTACCCCTACACCGCAGAGCCGGCATTTCATATTCAGGAAATGATTAAAAACATGTATCTGATTGTTTTAGAAATATTTCTGCCGTCATGTACTTTTTAAACAATCTGTTCAGATAACTGAGTAAAATTTGCTGTTTGGCTGAGCGGTTACGGGCGCGCGGCTGTGGGCTTGCATCCGGGAGATAGTGGGTTCGAATCCCACTGTCGGCAGCCCTGAAGATGGTTTTCCGTGGTTTCCTATTTTCACAGCAGGCAAATGCTGGAGCTGTGCCTTAATTAAGGCCACGGCCGCTTCCTTCAAACTCCGAGGCCTTTCCTATCCCATCGTCGCCGTATGACCTATCTGTGTCGGTGCGACGTAAAGCCACTAGCAAAAACAATGCTGTAATAACTTACCGGAGAGGAATCATAAGCTATTTACCTTCCATAGAAAGATTTTATTTCACAGGTTTCCTTTTTTGTTGATATTGAAGATTATTATTATCGGTACAGGAGTTCGTAAATATTTAATTTATGTGTTCGCCAGTCTGCTGAGAGACAGGTAATTTTTATCTCACGATATGTAGTCATACTTAAGTTGTAGACCGCTTTTTGAACATGTCTTCATATTTTCAATAAAGCTAAATAATTGTTGATCCTAGGTTTCTCAAGAGACAGATTGCCACGTGATTCTCGTCCTTTGAGTCTGGCTTTCTTGCCATACGTTCAATGTACAAACACATCAGTTACAAACATGACCCTTTTATTAAAGTGAGCGTCATGCTCATTTTCGAGGTAGCGCAAGTGTATTTTTGTAGTAGTGTATTTTTCAGTCTTCTTATTCAGTCTGCTAAAGGTTTCTTTTTTTTAGGTGCGCCACCTATAGGCTATCCAAAGGATTTGTGTAGATTGTTCAGTTTTTATACAGAAGTATATTTTAATATTACCACAGTCTTGATATTATGTATATTTATTGCGTGTGTACACGGTAGTCAGTGTAGGCTGTCATAACTTTTATAAGGCGAATGTTTTCATGTGTGCGAAATGTAAGTTAAAGCAAGAATTCCATACGATTTCTACGTCAAGCTGAGGAGCGCCCGCAACATGGCGGTACGCGCATGGACATGTCTTCCCCAGTCACAGGCTTCTCCGCAGCCAGCGGTGTGGGGCCTTGTATGGAGCTACCGCTACCCTGTATGATGCCTTGTTGACAACGAAGTTCCATGTTGCCATGCAGCTTGCGCCATATCTGAACGCAACCACCAGCTCGATACAACTGTTACAGTAACTCATCGAACCAAGCTATATGTCGCCTGCCCTCCAGGGTGCAAGTTAGCAACTTCACGCGCCCAGGTAAGACGCTGTGCCCGGTGTCGTGGTGGTTAACAACGGCTCACCGGAATGTATTCTGCTCCCGTATTTCCCTGGCTTTAAAATACGGTGCACTGACTGTTGGATATACGTCTGGTACCATTCCGCCTGTTGCTATTTCTTGATGGATGCAGTATTTTTGTAGCCGTCTCTTGGCACAGGCCAGAGCAAAGTGTAGCTTCCACTGAAGTCCCAGTCTCATCCATAGCTGTGACAATATGGAAGCTGCTGGGGTATGGGTGGTGCTGAGTAATGACATTTGAAGCACAACTAGTGGCTGAGTGTTATGAAAGGTGTTGCTCATAGGATCGGTCGTGCTGCAGTGGCACCTTCTGGTCCAGTGAGGAAAGCAATGGCAAACTACCTCACTCCTCATCTTGCCTAGTACGCCTCGTTTGGGCTCTGCCATTGGTTTTTGCAGTTTCCCTATAACTGCATAGCCTTTGGTGGAGCTGTTTGAGGATCCAACCAACCTCTGGGCTGATGACCTAACAGACAGACACCTCTTGTATTGAATGTGGATGTGATTTGAGCCAATGTGGCTTGCCTGTTACCATGGGCAAGTCTAGCCAGACGCCACTATCGATATCATTAAGCATTCGTGGTCGGCCACTGCGCTGGTAATGCTTTCCATGTGGTATTCTGATACACACGTTACACCGTCGATCGAGGAATGTTAAATGTCCACACAACTTCACTATGGAATGTTCCATTCATCTGGCTACCACTATCTTGTCTCGTTCAAAAGACTGTAATTCACGTCGCCTTGTCACGATCGGCACAGACGGTGTTGACTCATTCTCGAGACGTCAGATCGCACCTGGTACAGGTCTGGTTACTTCCAGAACGTCATGGTATGGTGGCGCCACCGACTATTACCTTTAAATACTGCTATCCCATGACTTTCGGCATGTCATTGTATATTTAAGGGGCTGCCTAGCCGAGGTGGTAAAGGTGTACTCCGTTCACCCCGAAGGACATGGGTTCGATTCTTCGACATGAAGTAGAAACTTTTAGAAACGAGATGTTCATTTGTGAGACAGATGGCCCTGAGGTTCACTTAGCGTGCACCGAAAATAAGTACCACGTTAATTCCTACGGGCTAAGGCGGCCAAGCATTGAGCTAACCATCCTTTCCCACTTTGTGCAGAGTTTATGTACGGTTAGTGGAAGCATTTACTTTCCACTTCTCCAAAGGCCTTCGCGGCTTGTACCGAGATGGCTTCGCATAGGCTATATATATATATCACAATGGTTCTTTTACATGTTTTCGATTTTATTGATAACCCAATTCAATTTTTCCTGCCTGTCATTTTGGACATTTTGCTATTATTAAACCTATATAGCTGAGCTAACTTCCAGGTCCCAGTACTTTGGATTACCTTTGGTTTTGAAGGTTATGAGAAGAAAAATCGCCAACACAAACGTCGGTTAATGTCTGGTTAGTTTTATTGAATTTCCCCATGGAAATTTCAGGGGAGTATCCCTTTCATGACTTTGGGTGTCGAATGATAGATGATCTTCATAGTCCCGAATTACATTTGGGTTCTAGAGGAACACTTTTGCGGACCATATTCTTTAGACCCAAAGGCAACAAGTTGCATGTCAGTTTCTAGTGATACGTTAGAACCTGTGTATTCGGAATACCGACACGCTTGCATAATAGAGATACAGTATTATTAATGGAAGTGAAGGGAGACTTTTGAAGGTCTCACTTCATACGTAAGTGAAAATTTCTGCAATGTGAAATTCTGATTGATCTACAGTAGTACTGTCCGGTCACAAGGTACAGACGAACTTTGAGTTGGCGCTTCTTACACGAATATGCGAGATCATGGGTTTGTCCACATTAGATACCTTGCACAGGTTACACGGTCGACTATCTCTGTAAACATAGAACATATAAAGATAAACTTGTACAGTATTACCTGTTAACGTAAACGTCTAGCCAATTTACGGCGTTACAGGTGGACTTTATGGCTCTCGAGTCACAGGTAAAACGATGTCCTGTCCCTTCATCTACAAAATGCAAATGCGTACCCTTTCGGATAAAACCGTATATAAGACTAATTCTATCGTACATACATACTACTACTACTACTACTACTACTACTACTACTGCTGCTGCTGCTGCTGCTGCTGCTGCAGTTTGTTCAAGCGGACGTATCAACCGTCTAAGAATAATGCCTTTCAGCATTTGGTCTGCAAGCTTGTGTGGAGTAACTGTTTCCGATATCCTCTGTTTGTTACTACCTCTGTGGCATTATATAATTGCACACTTAAAATTGAATGATTAAACATTCAGTCGCTTTAGTCTTCCTGTACCTTTCCTACCCTCCATTGCCGAGTCCGTTATCGCGTAGGTACCCATCTTCCTCAGAACACATGCAGCTCCCTCCATCGAATGTATTCCTAACTTACCGCGCGGGCTGGGTCACGTATCTTTCAGCTTGCATTCGGGAGATAGTGGGTTCAAACTCCACTGTTGGTTGCCCTGAAGGTGCTTTTCCGTGGTTTCCCATTTACGCTCCGGGAAATTGCTGTGGTTTTACCTTAAGGTCATGGTCTCTTACTTCCCACTCCTAGCACTTTCCTATTCCGTCGTCGCCATAAGACCTATCTGTGTCCGTGCGGCGTAAAGCAACATTGCGAAAAAAGAAACAGAACTTTCCATGTAAAATCCAAGATGTAAATCCTGTGACGAATGCCGAGGGTTTATTTACCAGAAACTGAACTTTTCATGAAAAAACCAAGGTGTAAATCCTGTGACGAATGCTGAGGGTTTATTTACGTCATTTATCGTAGAACATAACCTGGCTGTAAATTGTGCTGACCACGCCGGGCCTTTGTTTCGCAAAATGTTTCATGATTCGGAAATTGCTAAACGATATCTAGTATCCACATGGAAATAATGAAATATATATGTAGGCGAAATAGAGTTGGTAATGTATTGAATTATAATGCATTAGTACGTGTTCTGCCATCAGTTATGTGTCATAGTACGTCGCGATTCGCTGCCAGATTTCTCCTGATTTTTTACTTTTGAAAGTTGGCATGTCTATATATCTTGTTTTCATCGTGTTTTGTGGTGCTAATTTCATTGAGTTGGTCGATGTCTTGTTTTGTTCATGTAATTTACGTTCCTGCGGAATAACATAGTTTCTTGCGTTAACAGACGTTTAAATCTTTCTGATTGTAGACACCAAAACTGCGTTAGAACTGAGCAGTATATTCATTCTCGTACAATGCATTATATGTCATTGTACGTGCAGAACTCCAGGGATACAGTTACCTTCATAAAGGATCAGAATTGTTGAGCCGTTGTGTTATTTTCCGACATTGTGAAAAACTAGCTGATGTTTGTCTATACCTTGGTCACGTTTCTTGATACGCGTTCGGGGATGATGTGTGATGAATTCACATGTCATGCTTTTATAGACGGATCCCCTTCCTGACGCCAACCCCAGTTGAGGAGTTAATGAAGATGAAATTAACTATTGGGTAAGGAGTTTGGCTATGAATTGGAGCCGTCCCGGCACTTGACTGGAAGTGGAATTGGGAAACCATAGAAAGCCATTCTAAGGACATGGTCCCATCAATATATGCGGCCACTTCTCTCGGTGGAGAACGTAGCTGCACATACAGTAGTACAATTCCAGCTAAGTGGGATCTCCTAAGGTCATAGCAGTGGAAGAGGCGTTAACCGCGTACTACTATTACTACTACAGTTTGTTCAAGTGGACGTATCAACCGTCTAAGAATAATATCTTCGAAATTCCCTTATTTCCTATCCGAACTCTGAAGAACACACAGTGAGTCTAAATAATACTCATACACTACAGGAAAGCTTGTTTATTTGGAGTCAACTAAAAAAACGAGGGTTGGGGAAAAAGTCATGGCAACTATTTTTTTTCTTGACGATACCAGGCCGGTTGGAAAATGTGACATATACAGATGAAAGGAAAAGGTGTTAACTACATGGGTGGACAATGAATAGCACTAAAATATCGTAACACACTAACTTATTACGGTAGTATACAGGGCAATATGGCCTTCCCGGTGCAAAAGAATGACAACACAGTACACATAAAGTTGACATGACAAACCTGGGCATAAAGACCCTCCAGGTAGTCCCCTGTTACTGAAACCACACGCTGCCAACGATGTGGGAGACGCGTATAAGGTTCGAATGGCGTCCTGGGGTATAACCCGCACCATAAGGCCTTGATTTGGATGCTGTATGTCTTGTGCGAATGCAGTCTATGTAATGCCTCTCCCCCACTCTTCGGCGAACCAAAATACGGCCATCATTTTCAAACAAACAGAACCTGGTTTCGTCCGAAAAAACTATCTGCTGCCATTCCTGTCTCTAGTGACGATCCGTACACCATTGCAACCTAGCGTGTTTATGCACATTAGTCAAAGTTAGGCGGAGAAGTGGACGACGCGCCGGTAACCCAGACCGTATTAAACGGAGACGAACTGTCACTTCTGATAGTGTAGGATGTGTTACACTGTTCAACTGTTGCTCCAGAGCCGAGGAGGACGCAGATTATCCTGCAATGCCATTCGGATGAGGTGTTGATCTTCTGGGTGTGGGGGGAGGTCTGTGTGGTGCGACCAGACCCATCTCGTCATGTTCTACGGCCTTCTGTGAACCATTCTGTACACACCCGATGCACTGCCGACACACTTCGCCCACACGAACCGCAATTTCCCGGATGGATGCATCACGTTCTCTCATTCCAATAAAGCGCCCTCTTTCAACTCGACCATTTGACGATACGGTTCTCGCATACGTCTGCAAGGCATCGTGCACGTCTGCTCAAGTCACACTGATCAGTTACCTCCGGTTTATAGCGACAACGTAAACCGCAGGCATATTTTACCAGTCGGTGGTGCTGCACCGAGATACCGATGTGGACCTTGGACCTGAGGGCCGTCATGGTTCAAATGCTAGTCACTTCTTCAGAGCATACTATTGCACATGTCCTGTGAATATGAACTTCCTATCTCTAGTTTTTCAAAGTGTTCTGGTTTTTGTGAACATGAGTCTCCATTTTGTTGACAAGTTCCCTTTTTTTAAATTCATTTTTGCTGTTTACAATTGAGGACCGTTTTTGCAAAATTTGCTTTGTGAAAAAGTGAAATTTTTCAGGAGAGGCAAAAAATTGTTTTCCAAGAAGGGTTTTGAAGCTATAAAATTTCATTTTTGTTGATTAATTTTATAATTAGGGGTTATTACAGGGTGAGCTTTGGGTTTTATTTAATTTAAGATTTGTACACTGTATGAAGGTTCAACAGTCAACAGTTTTTTCAAAACTTCCTTTCTACACAAACTATTAGTAAAGAAATTGTTAGTAATTTTACTAAAACATGAGTTATCTTGGTTTTTATTCACAGTGTAAGTTTTGCACTATTCCTGTAAATTCTGGCATGTACACTCTGATGAATATGAATTAATTCAGAAAAGAATGTTATATTCTTGTTCTATGAAGTTGATTTACACGGGCATTTTATCCACCTTTCACTCAAATTCTTCTACATCGGAGTCTTCAAAATCATTTAAACATTGTGTTTGGCATATACTGTTTATGAATATAAAAGAAACAAAAAAATAGTATCATTCTTGTTTTATAAATTATTTATTGACACCAACACTTAGTCCACTTTTCATTCAACTTCTTGTATATTAGAATAATCCTCAGACATGTTAAATTTCATTATATACTGCACAAATTCTATAGCACAGGAATCACGAAGCTTCTTTTACTGACCAGAGAAGACTCAACTGCTAATAATCTTTGTATTGCTGCGCTCGCAATCTGCTGTGCTGCGCCCTTTTCATGGAATAGCGGAGCACTGATGTGCAGGTGTGTTGTCTGCGCACCACACGCCCCCTGTGCCAGCGGCAGTTGTATAGGAGACCCTGTGAGCAGTGGCTGTGCATGTGACAGGTGTAACATGGAACGTCGTCGTGAGCTGACACCGTTCGAACGGGGTATGGTGGTCGGTGCCCGACGGATGGAAAGTGCGATTTCGGAAGTGGTGTGGGAATTCGGCTTCACACGATCAGCCGTGTCCAGGGTGTATCGTGAATGGTTGAATGCCGTTGTCACCGTCCATAACAGACGAACGACTGGCCGTCCAGCCACCCTCCATGACTGTGACCGGCGACATCTGAGACTGATTGTCAATAGTGACAGACGGGCAACCGTGCAATAAATCACGGCTCAATTCAACACAGGCCATGCTAGACACGTCTCCCAGTGGACAATCCGTAGGAACAGGGGTTTTATGGGTTATGGGAGCCGGCCCCGCACACGGGTGCCACTGTTAACCCAACGTCATCGGGCACAATGACGCGCATTTCTCGCCAATCACTAGGGATGGACACTGGAACAATGGCGTAACGTGATATGGTCGGACGAATCACGACTTCAACTACACCACGCCGGTGCGAGGCGCCGTGTATGGCGCAGACCACATGAAGCGATAGATCCCGCCTGCCTCGAAGGTGTGGTCCAGGGCGCTGGTATCTCTGTTATGGTCTGGGGTGCATTTTCCTGGTATGGAATGGGCCCCCTAGTTGTTCTGGAAGAGGCTTTGCATGGTACGCGGTATGTTGAGCTGCTCGGAGACCATCTCCACCCATTTTTGGCCTTCCAGCGCCCAGGCGGTTCTGCGGTGATTCAAGATGATAACGCGCCGCCACATCGCTCCCACGCCCCCTGGGAATGGTTCCAGGAACATGCAGCGGAGGTCCAACGACTGCCATGGCCACCCAGGAGGCCCGATATGAACCCTATCGAACATATCTGGGATGTCCTGGAACGCAGGCTCCGTGCCATGGATACTGCACCCACGAACAGACCAGCATTGGCGGCCGCTCTGCTAACGATTTGGTGTCAGCGCTGCGTCCAGAGGACTACCAGGGACTTGTCGACTCACTTCCACGGCGTCTCACTGTAGGTCGCTGGGCCATAGGAGGCCCCACACGCTGTTACGTGACTATCCCATTTGCTAAGTCACTGTACATCCGATTATAACTATACTATACTCGCAATAATGACATCAGAAATCATTCAAATTCCGTCGGCTTATACAGCCATCTGTCTGCAGAAGATAGAAAGTTGGATAATAATTATCCGTTGATTGATTCGTAAGTTATTACTACAAATACGACACACTGCGTTATCAGCTGTGGGATGTCCAACACGCAAGCTAGCAGAAAGGGTCTGTGTCAGGGATGAGTAAGTTAATCCGAGGTTATATGAGTGTTATCCACGTTAGAATTGGATAATGAATATTCCTATTTTAGTGATTTCGGGAATAATGATGATAGTAATGACTCTGATTATAATGAAAGTGCAGATGTTGACCAATGAAAAGAAAGCATGGGACTTTAACAAAAGAGATTTCATCTCAGCAATGAAAAGGATAATTAACAAAAGCAGGCGGGAAGTAACAACCAAACATTATTGCATACTCAATAGTACCATTGCCATGTTAATTTTAAACCAAATCCATGCAATTATAAATATTAACAGTTTCGATGACTTCAAATTAAAAATCATTCCTGTAGAAAGCAAGTTTTGCTGTAACTCTTAAGCAGTGGTAAGCTAGTTTTGGAAAAGCTCGCCAACTTTTATCGATTATTACTGCAGCAAGAAGCAAGTTATACAAAAAGAGGTTTCACCGCTCCTCTGCGAACCATGTGACCTTCCCGCGGTGGGGAGGCTTGCGTGTCCCAATGATGCAGATAGCCGAGCCGCGGGTGCAACCATATCGGATGGGTATCTGTTGAGAGACCAGACTAACGGATGGCTCATCGAAAGGGGGGTAGCAGCCTTTCGGTAGTTGCAAGGGCGGCAGTCTAGATGATTGACTGATACGGCCTTGTAATAATACTCAACATGGCTTAGCTGTGTTGATACTGCTACACGGCTGAAAGCAACGGGAAACTACAGCCGTAATTACTTCCTCTGTATGAATGATGTACTGATGATGGCTTCCTCCCGGGTAAAATATTCCGGAGGTAAGTCCCCCATTCGGATCTCTGGGTGGGGACTACACGAGAGGGGGCGATCATCAGGAGGATGGATACTGACATTCTGCGAGTCGGAGCGTGGAATGTCAGAAGTTTGAATCGTTGTGGTAGGTTAGAGAGTCTGAAAAGGGAGATGGTTAGGCTAAAGTTAGACGTAGTTGGTACAAGTAAAGTACGTTAGCAGGAAGAACAGGATTTTTGGTCAGGCGACTACCGAATTATCAACACAAAATCAAACAGGGGAAATGCAGGAGTTGGTTTAATAATGAATAAGAAAATAGGGCAGCGGGTAAGCTACTATAACCAGCATAGTGAAAGAATTATTGTCGTCAAGATAGACACCAAACCAATGCCCACCACAATAGTGCAGGTCTATATGCCTACTAGTTCAGCGGATGATGAAGAAATCGAAATAATATATGAGGAGATAGAAGATTTAATACAATATGTAAAAGGTGACGAGAATCTAATTGTGATGGGAGACTGGAATACAGTGGTAGGCCAAGGAAGAGAAGGTAGTACAGTAGGAGAATTTGGATTGGGACAATGGAACGAAAGAGGAAGTCGGCTGGTTGAATTCTGCACTGATCATAATTTAGTCCTTGCCAATACTTGGTTCAAACACCACAAACGACGGCTGTATACGTGGACGAGACCTGGAGACACTGGAAGGTATCAAATAGACTTCATTATGATTAGGCAGAGATTCAAAAACCAGGTGTTGGATTGCAAAACATTCCCAGGAGCAGACTTGGACTCTGGCCACAACTTGTTGGTCATGAAATGCCATCTGAAGTTGAAGAAATTGAAGAAAGGAAAGAATGCAAAAGATGGGATCTAGACAAGTTGATAGAAAAGAGTGTGAGGGATTGTTTCAAGGAACATGTTGCACAAGGACTAAATGGGAAGGCTGAAGGAAGCACAGTAGAGGAAGAGTGGAGAGTAATGAACAATGAAGTCAGTAGGGCTGCTGAAGAAATGTTAGGAAGGAAGAAAAGATCAACTAAGAATCGGTGGTTAACTCAGGAGATACTAGAACTGATTGATGAACGACGAAAATACAAGAATGCTAGAAATGAAGAGGGCAGAAAAGAATACAGGCGATTAAAGAATCAAGTGGATAGAAAGTGCAAGGTAGTTAAGGAAGAATGGCTGAAGGAGAAGTGCAAGGATGTCGAAGGCTGTATGGTCCTGGGAAAGGTAGATGCTGCATATAGGAAAATCAAGGAAACCTTTGGAGAAAGGAAATCTAGATGTATGAATATCAAGAGCTCAGATGGAAAGCCACTTCTAGGGAAAGAAGACAAAGCAGAAAGATGTCAGGAGCATATCCAACAGTTGTATCAAGGTAAAGATGTAGATAATATGGTTCTGGAACATGAAGGGGCTGTTGACGCTGATGAAATGGGAGACCCAATTTTGAGGTCAGAGTTTGACAGAGCAGTGAGTGACCTAAATAGGAACAAGGCACCTGGAATTGATGACATTCCCTCTGAATTACTGACTGCCTTAGGAGAAACCAGCATGGCAAGGTTATTTCATTTAGTGTGCGAGATGTATGAGACAGGAGAAGACCCATTCGATTTTCGGAAGAATGTTGTTATACCTATTCCCAAGAAAGCCGGTTTTGACAGGTGTGAAAACTACCGCACCATTAGTTTAGTATCTCATGCCTGCTAAATTTTAACAGGTATTATTTACAGAAGAATGGAAGAACAAGTTGAAGCTGAGTTGGAAGAAGATCAATTTGGCTTCAGAAGAAATGTAGGAACACGTGAAGCAATCCTGACTTTACGTCTGATCTTAGAGGATCGAATCAAGAACAACAACCCCACGTACATGGCATTCGTAGATCTAGAAAAAGCATTCGATAATGTTGATTGGGCCAAGCTATTTATGATTCTGAAGATGATAGGGATCAGATACCGAGAACGAAGAATTATCTACATTCTGTATAAAAATCAGTCTGCAGTGATAAGAATCGAGGGCTTTGAAAAAGAAGCAGCAATCCAGAAAGGAGTGAGGCAAGGCTGTAGTTTGTCCCCTCTCCTTTTCAGTGTTTACATAGAACAGGCAGTAAAGGAAATCAAAGAGGAATTTGGAAAGGGAATCACAATCCAAGGAGAGGAAATCAAAACCTTGTTATATTGTTATTTTATCTGAAACTGCAGAAGATCTCGAGAAGCTGATGAATGATATGGACGAAGTCTTGGGTAAGGAGTACAAGATGAAAATAAATAAGTCCAAAACAAAAGTAATGGAGTGCAGTCGAACGGAGGCAGGTGATGTAGGAAATTAGAAAATGAAGTCTTAAAGGAAGTAGATGAATATTGTTACTTGGGTAGTAAAATAACTAACGATGGCAGAAGTAAGGAGGACATAAAATGCAGACTAGCACAAGCAAGGAAGAGCTTTCTTAAGAAAAGAAATTTGCTCACTTCAAACATTGATATCGGAATTATAAAGATGTTTTTAAAGACTTTCGTGTGGAGCGTGGCATTGTATAGAAGTGAAGCATGGACGATAACTAGCTCAGAAAGAAAGAGAATAGAAGCCTTTGAAATGTGGTGTTACAGAAGAATACTGAAGGTGAGATGGATTGATCGAATCACGAATGAAGAGATACTGAATCGAATTGGTGAGAGGAGATCGATTTGGCTAAATTTGACGAGAAGAAGAGATAGAATGATAGGACACGTCTTAAGACACCCAGGACTTGTTCAGTTGGTTTTTGAAGGAAGTGTAGGTGGTAAGAACGGTAGGGGTAGACCAAGGTATGAATATGACAAGCAGATTAGAGCAGATGTAGGATGCAATAGTTACGTAGAAATGAAAAGGTTAGCACAGGATAGGGTGGCATGGAGAGCTGCATCAAACCAGTCTATGGTCTGATGACTCAAACAGCAACATGAATGTGAATCAATAAATAAGTAAATATACAATTGTTTGCAGAGAGCAAGTTTTGCAAAAACGGTCCTCAATTCCTGTATTTTCCACCACCTGTTTGGACTAAACTGTTATATTACTGCGTCAGAATTTTCACAACTTCACAGAGGGCAGTAAGAAGAGGTGCATTAAGGATGGGGTTGTTTGCTCGGAACACTTTCAAACTACCCGAGCTGGGCCAGCACTCTTTTGAATAAATAAATGTTCACCTTATCCACATGGATTGAAATGTGAGTTAAGATGAAATATATTCATTTCTATCCACAATGCCGGTTTAAGGTGATGCATTGTAAATAACTAAAGGTAAATGCTCAAAACAACTGTCACAAGTTAATCCTGAATAGTGCGAACATGTCCATTGTTGGCGCGAACTGGAACTGCGTGCCCTCTTGTAATTGGCACCCTATCATCAAGAGGTGAACCTGTCTTGTATCCTGGCACCGAGCTTACGTGACAGGGTGTTGAAAACATACGGACGCCTTTGACGTTAATATATACTGTAATGTTTCATATTTATTTTAACTATTTACATGACTGTGTACAGAATTGACATAATTACCAACTTACCTTTATTTACAAACTTACGTTTGTTGCCTTTGAATGGGCTTTAATCCATTATAAAATTTTTAAAAAAATAACTTAAAAATGTATCGACTACCCATTGGTCTTCAGTGTAGTATATAAACTCTTCACTTCTTGTCGCCAGGAGCGTTGCTGTGAATGTGGCAAGTACCTCCCACATTCGAATTGGAAGTTTGATTCATTTGTGCTATTCGGAAAAGAAAAGAAAGGAAACTTTCTTACAATTTGATTAAAATACTGTACCTGAACTTGTGATAACAGCTGCCCCAAAGTCTTTTTATATCTGTTGGATTCCATTCTAGGACCTCCTTTTTGACTGTTTTGAACAATCTGATGTGTGTCTGCTGTCTTATAGGGAAGAAGGACAAATACAACATGTATTATATTTGTCCCCCCAGTAGATATGCCGACATAGACATGTATCGTATACAGTTGTGAAAGATTGCTGTTGGAACTTTAATTTAAAAGTGTCATCCATTAGAAATTTGCCGCGCGTTTCGAGACATTCTCTTCCTTTTGTACTTGAAAATAATATTTGTTCTCCCTCGCTGTTATCTCGTCTTCGTTTAAATTTATATAAGCTCGATGCTTCGCTACCTGCTCTCTGGAGTTGTGTGTTTTGCAGCTTATTAAAATGTTTGTTTAGGGATTAGTTTTTAGTGTTGTATTTTGGAACTATATCTCCGAATTGTACTTCGTTTGTTTTGGGACTGGTATATTTTTAGAAGTAACGAATTGTTGCACCTCTATGCATTCGTTCAGTCGTCTCTGAACGGATTAAGTAGGGCCTACCTTCCTTCTTACTTGTCTGACTGATATTCCAGTCATGTCTTACTTTGCACCATACCCCTTTGCATAGTTGAAAACAAGAATATAATCATAGTCTCGTTATTCTTCCTCTGCTCATCTTACCATATACAAATAGGGTGGGCAGCATCTGCCTTTTGCGGAAAACTGCATGTTAGTGGGGTGGATGGTAGTGATCTGTTTGTTACCAGGTGTATGCATAAGTCTTTTCCGGTTTCACTGAGAGATGGCGCCAGCAAACAGTTCGCAGCGTATGAATTTGACATGTCAGTTTGTTTGTCTGGCATTAACCTACCAACACACACAAGTTGAGTCCGCAAACACTAGCGTCTGTGTTGTATCGTTCATTGATCATGTCGACGTTTGTGCCTGAAAAAGAGCATTTGCGACGCGCATCACTTTTCTTATTTAATCGAAAGAAAAAGGCTGTGGAAAGTCATCGTTTGTTGTTAGAACATTACACGCTCCATCAATCAAAATATGTGAGACATGGTTTCGACAATTTAAGCGTGGTATTTCAATGTGAATGGTAGAGCACAAAAGTGCGAAGACGAGCAATTGCAGGCGAAACCGTTAATGCACAACGCTGTCGCCAACAAATGATTAATTTAAATCACGCATTGATCGAAAGACGACCGTAAAGGGTCAGAAGACATGGCAAAGTGATTTTGTTACACGACAATGCGCCGTCTCATACAGCAAAACCAGTGAAAGACACGCTTTGAAATCGCTTGGACGGGACATCCCATCCTTCCGTACCCGCCGTACAGCCCCGACTTGGCGCCATCTGACTTATCACCTCTTTGCATCAGTGGGGCACGCGCTCGCAGAGCAGCACTTTAGCAATTTCCAGGAAGTTGGAAAATGGCTCGACGAATCCGCAAAAGACAAGCAGTTTCTCTGGCATGGTATTCATAACTTACCTGAAAGATGGGCGAAGTGTGCAGAAGCCGATGGACAACAGTTCGGGGGGGGGGGGGGGGGGAATGAATTTCACTTGAAAATTACGTGTTTTCTTTACCACAGAAAATGGTAAAAACTTACGCATACACCTGGTATGCGTTTGGGGACAATAAAAGCATCAAATCTCCGAGCCAAGGGCATTCGCCGTTTTTGGATTAAAATCTCTCGACCCAGTCGGGAATCGCACTCGGAGCCCAAAGGACCGAAGAGCAATACGCTGACCACTCAGCCATGGAGCGGGACACATTCCTCAATAATCTATATTTATGAATTTGACTCAATAGCATTGATAACTACCCAGATATCATTTTAGGGATTCCTTAGAGGAAAAAAAATGATCTGGTGTGCTAGGACGATTGTTGTATAGGTCAGGGGCGTATCCAAAGGGGGAATTACAGGGGGTTAGACCCCTTCCCCCATGGAATATTTATAAAAGAAAATGAACAGAGGGAGATAATAAGCAAGTGAAAATCGACTCGATTGTAAAACCAACAGGTTTCTTGAATCTATTTTCTAAGAAGCGTCAAAAGTTGGATTTGGATTCGCCGTAAAACTATTCATCTAGATCAGATTGTTCTTGTTCTGTATTTTAATGTAAGATTTTTGTAGTGTACCGGTACTGGAATCTGAATAACGTAATTCGCGTGTATCTGTGTCCTTATAATGACACTAATGCATGCGCGCACTACACATGCACAAGCACCTTTAATGCGTTCTATCTTCATTTTGTAACTATACACCCTCCCCCTTTTATCGGTTGATTCTGGCTACGCTACTGGTATAGGCCGGTCAGTTTTATAATCCAACAAAAGTGTATACATTTAGTACATTTCAGTTCTTACGTGTTCTAAACTTGTAACGATTCTTAGGACGACATAATCAGTCTCGTATGCTTAGTGCTTGTTGAAATAACGCATACATGTTTAATTGGTACATGGACTGAGAATTAATCACTAACGATTTTTTGAAAGACTATTCACGGGAAGTTTTTTGAAGGACGGCCGACAGTGTAAATGAACCTACTTGTTTGCCTCCTTACTCTGGGAGAATTCTAACATTGTTTTATCCTGAGAAGGGTAGGGTAAGCTAGTATCCGGGAGATGGTGGTTTTTAACCTCGCCATCAGCTACGCTGAAGATGACTTCCTTGGTTTCTAGTCTGCACACTAGGCAAATTCTAGGGATTTAACCTAAGTAATTCCACGGCCGCTTCTTTCCCAGTTCCAGATCTCGTTTATCCCATCGTGCCGACGATCTATGAGTTAGTGCGACGTCGAACAGCTAAGGCGAAAATAGAGTATAATTCGGATTGCCTCGAATACAACTGGGAAACGCTACATTTTAAGCTACCTGTGCATGTTATTTTCATTATAGGCTCATCACGTTTTAATACTACGTGTTTAGAGCGGCGTTTGGCTAATAAATGTTCTTCATGATCTTGTAGAACGTAACATGTCGCTCATTATTTGGTAGTGTGTATTCTTTTAGAGGTACATTATAGTGTTATGTTTGTTATAATTTTTTCGTGAGACTGAAAAGGTTTGAAGTTACATTCATTATGTCGACAATGGAAAACATGGCTTTCGTTTTAACAAAACAGTTTTTTTTTTGCTAGTTGCTTTACGTCGCGCCGACACAGATAGGTCTTATGGCGACGATGGGACAGGGAAGGGCTGGGAGTGGGAAGGAAGCGGCCGTGGCCTTAATTAAGGTACAGCCCCAGCATTTATCTGGTGTGAAAATGGGAAACCACGGAAAACCATTTTCAGGGCTGCCGACAGTGGGGTTCGAACCTACTATCTCCCGAATACTGGATACTGGCCGCACTTAAGCGACTGCGGCTATCGAGCTCGGTAACAAAAAAGATTTAAAACTCAGTAAGTTACTTTCAGTTGTAGTACGCATAGGTCGTAAGTATGTTTACTCTATATTCTAGATTGTTTAGGAGTGTAAGAGGAGGTATTTTTGTTTCCTAGCTCTCGTACTCAGACGTGGATATTGTATTGCCGGCACAAAGTACCTTTTTCATTTCGGGTAGGGGCCAGCTCCATAGCTAAATGATTAGCATGCTGGCCTTTGGCCCCAGGGATCCCGGGTTTACATTCCAGGCCAAATCGGGGATTTTAACCTTAATTGATTAGTTCGACTGTCTCGGGGGCTGGTTTTGTGAGTTGTCTTCAATTAGAATTTATCTTAGGTAGGGCTCCATCCTTACAGTCGTGCAGGTCGCCTGTAGGCCGTCTAATCGAAAAAGACCTGCACCAGCCCTCTCCGGAGGCCTACGCCCTTATTACTTCGGGTAAGTATATTTGCGGCTGTATTTGTCTGTGTCATGTTATTCATTCATTGTCGGGACATTGATACAAAAAAAAAGTGATCATCGGCTTCGTGTACCATTTTTCGTATATACTGGTAACTTGTGTACCATGAAATCAGTAATGACGTGTGTGATTGCAATTATTAGGACCTGGACTTTTTGTAATGCCTGTTGTACACCATCAATTTTTTCTTTCAGTTCAATCCTTCACAAGAAAGTTATCAAATCTTGTCAAAGATGGTTCAACATTGCTGAAGGTTTGACAAGATTGAAAGGATTTGGCAACATTCGGCAGCATTTTGTTTTCACATTTGAAGAAAAGCAAACAGCAGGTGTGGTTCTTGGACGAGCAGTGGGATATATTCTTGAAAGGAATAGAAACGCGCAATAAACCACAATTTACACGAGGAAAATATTAATGTGGTTAAGTTCAACATAAGTTTTGCAATGTATTTACTGTCATGACATCATTTGCAGAGGTTGTTTTACATTGCATTTACTCATATTAATTGAATAAAAATGATAGCAATGAAACGGAAATTCATATCTTATTATATGAAAACGTACTGTATTAGGAATTCCGTAATAATAAAAATGATTATACTTTGCGAAGATCGTTATAAATTGATCATTGCTGACAATGTTTACTTTTAATTTAATTTCGTGTGGCTATTTCTAGCCGAGTGCAGCCCTTGTAAGGCAGACCCTCCGATGAGGGTGGGCGGCATCTACCGTGTATTAGTAACTGCGTGTTGCTGTGGTGGAGGATAGTGTTATGTGTGGTGTGTGAGTTGCAGGGATGTTGGGGACAACACAAACACCCAGCCCCCGGGCCATTGGAATTAACGAATGAAGGTTAAAATCCCCGAGCCGGCCGGGAGTCGAACCCGGGTGCCTCTGAACCGAAGGTCTCTACGCTGATCATTCAGCCAACGAGTCGGACAATGTTTACTTACTGTGTAGGTTACCGTACGGTAATATACATAAAAACAGTCCACTTCCTTGCAATCTCCTCGTACGCTGCCGTTTTGTTCATTTTACTGTGGTACTCTACGGAGTCCACTGAATATAAGCAGGGATGTGCCTCATACATAGCAGTTAATACACACTATCTCTCGGATGCAAGCTCACAACTGCGCGCCCCTAACCGCACGGCCAACTCGCCCGGTGCAGTGATTTTTAACAGAAATTCGACTTCCCTTGAAGGTAGAGACAACAGACGAGTAAAATTGCCATTTTAGTCGTTGGGGGATTTTCTTTTATTCCGAAAGGAACGTGACTTTTTTAACTGTTACTTCGTCTGATTTTTCCTACGAATTTCTTCCTCATAACTTCTAATCAGTAAAAGAGAGAGTTCCACGCTGCAATAGAGCAATAACTACGGAGAACCATCCCTGTTTAAGCCGTTAACTATCTTTACTGCAATCTGTCCCATATGAATTTCTTTTACTCGATATCTCTCTGTAAGTTCTATACGCTTTTCCCTCTTTTGGTTCATTGTATGGTAATAAACGTTTGGGGTGATTAATGGGTAAACTACGTGGCAATTTTTTTTATTTTTCCTGGACGAATTTGACCGCTTCCGAATTAATTCCGTTATATGACTCAGGGAAATCAGATTTCTCAGTTAATTTGAAAGATGTTTTAAATTCATTTTGGTCACCGAAGAAAATATCCTTTAATATTGCAAGATCAAGACTAAGTACCTTGCCATTCATGAGGGACCTTCTATTTCTGACCTAAAATATTTTGTTGTACGTCATAACCAAACGTGTAATTTGAAATATTTTCTACCTATAACTTTGGAAAAATGATTAGTCGGCGTATCCTTTTCACTCTTTTATGATGTATTTATTGCGTGTCAGAACATTAAAGAACAGTTAATACTTTAAGTGAATAGAAATGAACGGCTTTGTTTTTGAGACTGCTGTTGGAAATGCGGCGAGTTGAGCGAGGGAGCATGGCATGGCGGTGCGAAGTGTGCCACATGCTGGTTTAGCCAAGGCAAGGTTGCCGTGTTGCCGTAGTCACGCACCAAGTGTACACCTGGCGTAAGTCCACGAAATGTCCGTGTTGTTGGCTTGTGTGCTTCAATTCTGTTTTTCGTATATCCGTTCGTTTTCAGTTCGTTGTTGTATACTGCTACCGTGTGTTAATTTCTTACATTAGTAAATGTTTACGTGACCTCATTGCTATCACTGGAATTAAGAGTTCATCTTCTAATGTTGCTGGAGCTACGAGAAGCAGAAGGGTGACTGGACTATCCATTAGCCTATAGACTTTTCACTATCATGGTCACACATTGCCTTGATAAGGACGTAGAACACAAGCTGAACATACGCGGTTCCCATATGTCTGTGAAAACTTTTCATTAATCCCCCTTATGTAGGAAAATAAAGTGTATGTCTAAACATATTACATACAAGTTGTCTAGCTTGATGATTACAAGTTGTTTTATTTTGCATTCGAGCAGGAACTAAAATAATAAACCATACCCCTCCTTTTTAGTATTTTAAGCCCTTTTTTTAGAGCATCCCAAGCGAGAAGATAGTTTCCAGCTATCGAGATATGTATTTTTACTGTGATATTTTCTTCGTTTGTAATAAATGCCAGTATTGTATTATCGCCGTGCCATTGCCGTGAGTAGCCATGCCCATGAGGTAGTATACATTTCTTAGTTGTCTGTGTTTAATTATATTGTGTCTATTCATATGGAAACAATTATACACCATCCTAAGCGTTTGGTGATTGGTTCAATCCCAGGCTACTGTATGGGTGTTTCCCGGGCATTTCTCGCTCAACCCAAGTGCTGAAATACAATTCTCGTGGTACCTATCCAAGTCTTCGACAAAGATGATATTTTCACACATTACAGCTACTAATGGTTGCTAGCCTAATTACATACACATGCCCCTCCCTGAAATGAAATATAATTTCTAGAAACCTCGTTTGTATTACAGTTATGTATGAAATACACCAACAGAATAGTTTTTACATATTTTATCTAATTCTTCAACACAATTTTTCGTACTAAGGTAATAGGAATGTTGGCGACGGTACCGGTTATTTCCGTCTGTGCCTTTCTTTTCTTGTTTAAATGTGCCTTCTTTAGTTCAGAATTTTGCTACGTACTTGTACTTCATGCGGTGTGAACTGCAACGTGTAGCTGTGAGCTTGCATTCGAGAGATAGTGGGTTCAAACCCCTGTTACCATTTTCACACCAGGAAAATAATGGGACTGTACGTTGATTTAGGCCACGGCCACTACATTCCCAATCCTAGTTCTTTCCTATTCTTGTGTCCTCGAAAACCTTCTATGTGTTAGTGCGGCGTTAAACCACTTGAAAATAAAAGCCTCTATTACTTTAATTGATGGGGAGGAAGCTAGAACTGAGTTTCCTGAAATTCTCGCAGTGGCGTCCACTTTAAATTGAAGATGAAGTGTCGATGACATAAATTACATTTGAACACACATATATCTCTATTGCAATGCCTGTGGTGTCAGAAATTCAGTGTCTTAGCCACCAGACTTAGTGATCTTCTCTTAGGGTTTTCATGCTGTTCATGTCGTGTTACGTATTTTAAGTCATAAATTATCTCCTCTCTGTAAATATAAAAAGCCAGACTTTGAGCTCTACATTGCTGGCATTTTGAGATGCATTTAGGAGAATGTATTTTTCTGGAATTCATGTAGACCGTTAAGTCCGGAAAATTGTAGCTGGATCCGTAGACTCTAAGGAACAAGTGGGCTGTAAACCCTCCGCCAATTTCTCTACTTGGTTCTTCTATTTCATCTCTAGGCAAATGTTCGGTCTGCCACCTAAACACATTCATCACTTCACTAGAGAGGTCAGCGCTTCGCTCAAAATGTTTTACATGCAGTATGCTAGTAGTAGTGCACTAAGTCAGTTCGGTGCCCAGAATAACTGAATTCGGAGAGTACTGGATTAAAACCTGAGACTATCCGCTTTCCAGAGTTATCATCAGAATGTATCAAACACCATAGCGCAACAGCCCCGAAGGGCCTTGGCCTCCCAAGCGACCGCTGTTCAGCCCGAAGGCCTGCAGATTACGAGGTGTCGTGTGGTCAGAACGACGAATCCTCTCGGCCGTTATTCTAGGGTTCCTTGGACGGGGCCGCCATCTCACCGTCAGATAGCTGCTCAATTGCAATCACGAAGACTGAGCGGACCTCGAACCAGCCCTCAGATCAAGGTAAAATATCCCTGATCTGGCCGGGAATCGAACCCGGGGCCTCCGGGTAAGAGACAAGCACGCTACCCCTATACCGCCGCATTTTAGACTTACACGATTCTCGAGAATAAGAGGGACACGAGAGTATGTAAATTAGTATTTGAAGAGATGTTGAAAACAAATGCAAACCGGTCACTGGTCAATATGGCCTAAGCGGGTGGGAAAGTGTCTGCATTTCTTAATTAAATATTTTAGGACACTAATTGATAGTCCAGATTACAAGAAGTTTTGTATTACTTTCAAAAATCTTCCAGGGTGGGGAACGAAAGGGGGCACAATTAAAAGCATAGAAATAAGAACGGTAACGATTGCTAGTCTTCGCCATTTTTAAGAAAACTTATTTTATGAAAGGCATGATATATTCTAGAAAATAAACATTTAAAGCAGTCGTGGAATTTTGGAGCGGGGATACATTCGGTCAAAATGGAAGGTATGGAAAGTACTTCACCATTGTTTTGTTATTCGCAAGACAAGATGAAGTAGGACCAGAATAGGAACGAGTTATTCGCGCCATGGTCAAGGGGATAACGCTGTAACTTTTCAAAGGCGTACACGATTACTGACTTTAAAGCAAAAGAGCGCCTACCGTTCTTAATACATTCCTGTCTCGAGCAAACGTCTGTAAGAGGAACTATAAGTATGTTACTTCATTTTTAGTTTTCGTTATTTTTGAAGGTTTTTCCATTCAGATAGATTATTACGCACCGGAGAGAAGTGAGACCTCGATGCACTAGGAGGTATCAGATAGCCTTTGTAATGGTTAGACAGTTTCAGGGACGAGGTCCTGGGTTGTCAGACGTTTCAGGAGCAGACCTGGACTTTGGCAGTAATTTGGTGATTATGAACCGCATTCTGAAATTGAAACGATTCAGGAAAAAACAATCTAGAAGTAACATACATGAAAGTAGCGAGAATGATTGTTGGTACAAACAAGTGGGGGACAATGGAAGTTGGTGCTTGGAATGAGGTAAGGCCAAGTTAGGATTAAACTCTGTGTATCTGACTGCTCGCATGTACTGGCTTCTTTGGTGGTACCCTGGTGAGGCGAATGGATGAGGATAGGTTACCTAGGAGAAAAATAGACTCGGCCATGGAGGGTAAGAGACGTATAGAGAGACCAAGGCATTTTATATGGCAAGATTAAGACCATTGGGCCCTCCGTTCCATCTAACCAGAAATTTAAATATATATATTCTTGCACAATTGGGAACATGCATCATTTTCAAAAATATTTTTTTCGAAAAGTACACCAATGAAATAGTACGTAAACGTATTACATTGTGGTATGTTGCCTTGTTTTCTACCATTAAAAAAATATTTAATAGTGCCTTTCCGCAAGGCGAGTGAAACGGCCTCTGACGTAAGCGGCGCGCTGTGACGTCACGATCCAGTACCGCATGGAGCTCTACCAGCCGTTGTGCATCAGCCGTTGCTAAAAGCCGATCGTTTATTATTCATGATCGCGAATAACTTCGAAATGACAGAAGAAAGGTTCAAAACAGCACAGTCAATCTACCATGTGTAGATGTCATCATTCTTGAAAAATGTGACTTTTGTGGCCGCAGAAATTAGCGGATAACAAGCAAGTTTGTAAGTGGCGTCTTTTATATATGTGCAATGTACTGTAACCCATAGTATTAGGATAACAACGAACCTGGATAGATATCACATCACTTTCAATATTTCCTTCTGGACTGATTCCCATATTAAAGAATAACATTACATTTTCGGGCTTTCAGCATTAGTAAAGTAAGGAATCGGATTTCAGCACTAACATAAACATATAGGTAGCATTATAGTACTAGTCCGCTTCTGTGGTGTAGTGGTTAATGTGTGCCACTTCCGGAGGCCCGGTTTCGATTCCCGGCTCTGCCAGGAAAGTTGAAAACAAATAGTACGAGGGCTGGAACGGGGTCTACTCAGCCTCGGGAGGTCAACTGAGTAGAAGGGTTTCGAATCCCACCTCAGCCATCCTCGAAGTGGTTTTTCGTATTTTCCTACTTCTCCTCCAGGCACCTAAGGCCACGGCCGTTTCCTTCCCTCTTCCTTGTCTATCCGTTCCGATCCTCCCATCCTCCAACAAGGCCCCTGTTGAGCATAACAGGTGAGGCCGCCTGGGCGAGGTAATGGCCCTCCTCACCAGTTTCATCACCATACTCAAAGTCTCACGTTCCAGGACACTGCCCTTGAAGTGGTAGAGGTGAAATCCCTCGCTGAGTCCGAGAGAAAACCAACCCTGAAGGATAAACTGATTAAGAAAGAAAGAAAGAAAGAAAGAAAGAAAGAAAGATCATAGTAATCATAGTACTGTAGGTCTATAACCTATCATTTCTAAAAAAATATATATATTTATGGTTGGGGCAACTGGCCTACCCACTTCCGGGGCCCATGAAAGAGAATTAAATATCTTGGTGGAGGGAAAAAGTTAAACATGATAAAGATAAATATGACTTCATCTAGTTTTCACAAGTTGGGCTGAGTGGTTCAGACGGTTGAGGTGCTGGCCTTCTGACCCCAACTTGGCAGGTTCGATCCTGGTTCAGTCCGGTGGTAGTTGAAGGTGCTCAAATACGTCAGCCTCGTGTCGGTAGATTTACTGGCACGTAAAAGAACTCCTGCAGGACTAAATTCCTGCACATCGGCGTCTCCGAAAATCGTAGAAGTAGTTAGCGGGGCGTGAAGCCAATAACATTAATTACATTTGGCTTTTAACAAGCTGAGCATATCAGGAAAGAAAAGTGTCCTGGTGACATTTTAGTCGCTCAATACAGGAATGTCTTTGGGTGCTGTGACTTTTTTTTTTCTTTACGTCACACCGTCACATATAGGTCTTATGGCGACGATGGGACAGGAAAGGCCTAGGAATGGGAACAAAGCGGCCGTGGCCTTAGGTACAGCCTCAGAATTTGCCTGGTGTGAAAATGGGAAACCACGGAAAACCATCTTCAGGGCTGCCAGCAGTGGGGTTCAAAACCTTTTATCTCCCGGATGCGAGCTCACAGCTGCGCGCTCCTAACCGCACGGCCAACTCGCGCGGTATTTTTACCCTTCGGTTTATTGACTTGGCTTGTATAACCTAAAACTTAGGCTAAGTTGGATAATATTTTAAACACCTACATCACTATTTTCACCTGTGTGCAATTATGTTATTTATTTCATTAATATTATGATAATTATTATAATTGAGCATTGTCAACTTATAAGACCCCAACAAACAAGCATTGGTTGTGTGTAGAGTTATACATTTGTTAAATTCACGTTGTTTCCTTTCGTGATGTACACGCCTATTCTTTGTTACATTATAGACTATTTAGATATAGCCTAAATTTCTTTACCAATTAAGCTCTTCAATAAAGACATACATAACTGTCCCATGCCAAGATATATTGGTAGAATTAGAGCTGTCAAAATGGTTCATAACCCCTTTGATTTATTATCTTGACATGGATCACCCAAAACATAGGTTAGGTTTGGAGAATACTTTAATAATCAGCATTATTTAATGCACTGTTTATTACTTTCATATTCCAAGATGTAATTGAAACATTTAAATAAAGCATCATACATTAAAATTTAAAGTTTTACCACTAGAACAGCTGACATGGAAAAATGATTTGAAAATTCAAACAAATTCATCTTACGTTAAAATCTTCAAAAAAATAAACTGTAGACTTTTCCGATATATCACCAGCATTTTTCCGGCTCGCCAAAATCCATTTCTCCCTAGTTTTAGCGTCTTTGGAACATGTATAAAAAATTTGTTTGGTATGGTATGCGATGTGCTATTGCACATCGGAACTCCACACCATTTATAAGTTTTCTGCCTCACTGTCTGCGCAGGATTCATTTTAAGTCTAAAATATACCACTCAGATTATTATCCGATGTATAGACCTCGAATTTAATCATACTAGACACTAACGTAAAGTAGAAATACGCGAAGTGTATCCTGCTTCTCACAGCGCAGTATGCGTTATTTCGTCTGCTAATTCAGTCAACCTGTACGATGACGTCAGACCAATGAGATCGCGTACTTGCGTGACGTGACATTTTCGTAGATTTTTATCATGTTTGGAGTTATTATTTGTACATTCTGATCACATTTTTGAATTCTGCACGAAATTTTGAATCAGATTAGCATATTTTTAATTAAAACCCCGGATCATGCATGTTCCCTATTGAAATAAACTACAACTGAGTCAACAGACTTACAACCACTGAACACAGTATTATGTGTAAAAATAATATTCGACAAAAAAGTTTAAAAATATGAGGATGAGAAGGATGTAACATTAATATAATATTCACGAAATAATAATGTAGGCAGTTCCTGTAATCCTTAAGGATAACAGTTATTTACCTACAGTACATATTTTGAAGGGCAGATCTGCAACTAACATAGAAGAAACAAACAAACCAGAACTTAAACTGTTACCTGCCTGAAACTAGTTGGTGAGGCCCCTCTGACAGAGACTGATAATGTGATCCACTGTCGTGCTGAAGAGATGACAAACGAGTTTGTGTATATTGTGTTGTGGTGAGGTGGTATCGATAAGAGTGTATCAGTTTTTGACCGTGTTCCGAAATTGTTATTGGATGAAAGGTGGTGAAACTGACGGTATAAGTAGGGAGGCGATCACTAAGAGAATATTCGATGAAGAAGGCATGGAAATTACGGCGCTCTTTGAGTTTTGGACAACCAAGTTCACTGTAGGTAGATGTTGTAAGGTCGAAGTAACGTGGGTCCCATATATAGTGAACGCGTGTTGTAGTTTAGTCATTAATAGTAGCATTCGGGTTGTTGTACGCGGTGTCACAGTAATCTAAATTAGGTAATACCAAAGTGCAAACGAGGCTATCCTTTAATACCCGAGAATATATACTGCTGAATCTTCTAAGTGAGTTAAGCATAGCAAATACTTTCTGGAAACGCTGACAGAGAGAGAGAGAGAGAGAGAGAGAGAGAGAGAGAGAGAGAGAAATGATACTTGACGTAGACAAGTTGGTAGATTAGAGAGGTCATCCGTGGTCTATGGTTAATATATTAACTTCCCGTTCGGTAGGCTTGGTTTGATTCACGGCTGTAATACAAATTTTTAAAAAATGGTTCGAAGAACTGGAACTGAATCGATTCAGACCCAAGTAACACAATAGGAAACAGGTGGTTTAAAATCTGTTACTCGGCCATCGTAGATGTGTTATTTCTTGTTGACTGGAATCATATAGGAAAGAAGGCTAAGTAAATTTGTACTAATATTACACATTTAGGGGGATAGACAAGCAACCGGCCAGAGAAAAATGAGGCGGATGGTAGCCTAGCTTTGCTTCCTTTAGAAGTGGATGTAGAACAGGTGGTGAAGGACATTGACATAAATTAAGAAAAATAAGAAAAAGAAAACTAGCCAGCAGCTGATTAAATGAGTTTTTGAATGCTGTTGATACAGTTTTGAAAACAAAATACTCAATGAACATAAAACAAATCTAAAACAAAGATAATAGAAAATGATCAAGTGAAGTCAGGAGAGGTAGGTTATATCGGATTTAGAAATGAAATCTTGGGAACTGTTGGTGAATGTCGCTGCGCGAAGTTGCCAAATAAGCGTAGCCGAAAATTTGTGAGCGTTCCTGAAGCATTTGCACTATGTTAAAACACGTGAGATGTGTCCTCTCGCAAGGCGACATTTCACAGTATTTGTAAGCAGAAGTTGGTTCTCGATCAGTAGCCTATCGAGTAGCGCTTATCGAGTTTTAAATACGGTTGAGCAAACTTCCTTTATAGAATGTGATATTATTCTGTCTGTGCGCGCGCGTGTGTGTGTGTGTGTGTGTGAAGGGGCAGGGGCACTGGACATGTGCAATCATTGGATGGAGTGTGTACGTGTACATCGTGAAACGGGACTTTTTTTTTGGCCATCGTATTGACTGGATATCCCACCATCCAACTTCCACATGTTTCAGTCCCAGCAAAGGGCCGATGACCTAGATGTTAGGTCCCTTTAAACAGCAAGCATAATCATAATCATTCAGTGATTTCAACGTTGTCAAAATGCACTTGGGTAACCTCATCGTCTCCAAGCCAAACATACGCATACGCGGATGAAATGTGAAAATTACTGGAAAAATGGACAACAGTAATGGAAAGAAAGGGCGATACTATGACTATATTTTTTCTCTTTATCGGATACAATATGCTTCATTTTATTTTAATAATACGTTCAGAACTTTCCGGGCTGCCCAATAAATGTTATACTTATGTTCTTCTTGGACGTATTTTTATGAAGTGTGGCTTGTATGTAAGTGAAATATGAATTTGTGTCGGTATAGCGACCTTTGGTCCGAGACCCCCCCGAGTTCGATTCCCCAGTCGGGCCAGGAATTTTAACTACATCTCGTTAATTCCTCTGGTTTGGGGAATAGGTATATATGTACGTCTTAAATATACATAATTTCATTACATCCTGTCCTGTTGAATCGTAGTGTATATGTTAAAGTGAGTTCCTTCAACATTGTCAAAAAATACAAATTGAGGCTGGCTGTGGGGTCGGATAAGACCGAAAGCCAGTTTTTATTTTTGAAAATTGTGTCTGACAAAGCGGGATCGGGATAGGTTTTATCCGAGATCTATCTCATTAATTCTAGAAAAATAGCATTATTTATTTACATTAGGATTGCTGAAAGTGAGGTTTAATGTGGAATTTCGAAAATAATACTAATTGGTTTGATAGACGGCAGTTTGTCTTTAGAAAAAAATATTCCTGTGAGGCTCAACTAGTTGGATTCCAGCAAGCTATAGTAAATATTTTAGATTCAGAAGGTCAAATTGATTGTGTCTGTATTGACCTATCCGAGGCCTTTGACAGGAAAGTCCTAAGATTATTGACGAAAATTAGAGCTATTGGAATAGAGAAAAAGTGACTAAATGGGTGGCTAAATTTCTAGAAAATAGAACTCGGAGAATTAAAGTACGCGAAGCACTACCTGATCCTGTAGTGATTAAGAGGGGGGGGGGGGCATGGCAGTGTTATTTGATTCCTGCGTTTTCTTATATAGGCCTACAGGGTGAATCACCTGAAGTTTGCACCCGAAGTATTTATGAAATGGAAGGTGCTATTGACAAGCTAGTTTCACAAAAATGAATTATAACCAAGGGCTCATTGTAGCCATACACAGATTTTATTAATTATTAGAATATGTATTATTTTAGAAGGTTACTTTTTTAATGGGGCAATGCTAGCAGAAAACAGCACATGAATTATACTTCCATTTCAAAAATATTTAGGGTACAAGTTTTCGGTGATTCACGCTGTAAATAAATGACATTAGTAAAGAACTGGATTCACGATAAGGCTTTTTCCGGATGATATTATACTGTATGGAGTAATAAATAAGTTACAGGATTGTGAGCGACTGCGAAAGGACCTCGACAAAGTTGTGAGATGGACAGCAGACAATGGTATGATGGTGAATGGGGTTGAAAATTCAGGTTTGTAAGTTTCACAAAGAAGAGAAATCCTCTTGGCTGTAAGTTTTGTGTTGTTGGGATGACGGTAATTCATGGGGATTACTCCCAAGTACCAAGGTGTTACTATTAGGAAATAACTTCATTGGGTTAATCACATGTACGGGATTGTAAATAAACGTTACAGATCTCTTCATGTGGGTATCATGGTATTTAGGCGTTGTGTTGAGGATGTAAAAGATAAGGCGTGTAAGTCACTGGTAAGACCCCCCCCCCCCAAATAATATGGTTCTAGTGTATGGGACCCCCACCGGGAATACATGATACAAGAACTGGAAAAGATTCAAAGGAAAGCAGTACGATTTCTTCTGGGTGATTTCCGACAAAGGAGTAGTGTTACGAAAATTTTGCAAACTCTGGGTTGGAAAGACTTAGAAGTAAGGAGACGAACAGCTCGGCTAAGCAGAATCTTTCGAGCTGTCATGCTTGGAATGGCATTCGTAGACGAGTTTATAAAAGTGGGGAAAATCATAAAATGAGGATACATTTGGAATTAAAGCTGATACATTGGGACAAATACTATTTATAAAAAGAGGAATTAGGGATTAGTTTATAAATTGCCAACTACTTCGAAGTAATTTAAGAAAAGAGTAGATAAACAATTAATAGGGAATACCACGAACCTACTATGCTAGCGTAGCATGGGGAGAGGTGATACTCCCGCGTAGCACGTCCCAGGTGGCGGATAGGGGGTCCTAACCGGCTTGCAGGCGGACTTAAGCGAAATAAAATAGCTCTCGCTGTCCAAACACACAACCCCTGTGGGTGGGGGACGCAGACGAAGAATACACCCCACGGTTTCCCCTGCCTGTCGTAAGAGGCGCCTAAAAGGGGCGACCAAGGGATGATCGAATTAGGACCATGAGACTAATTGTAATTGGTACATGCGAGGAACACCATGGGTCGCCTTTACTTGCGAGTAGTACAACTATATTAGGTACACGATGAGTTTGTGATTAATAGCAACAGAGTGTGAATCAAGATGGGATTTACAGTACCCGTCATTAGTACCACTACATGCGGAACACCACGGGTTTACGTTGCCTATAATTAGTACCCTATGTGAGAACACCATGGGTCTGGGCTTTGCCTGTGATTAGTACCACAATATGAGCGACACCGTGGGTCTGCGTTGCCTGTGATCAGTACCCACTATATGAGGAACACCACGGGATAGTACGCGTCCCTGTGATTAGTACACCTATGTGAGGAACGCCATAGGTTTGCGTTGCCTGTAAGTGGCGCCGCAATGTGCAACACACCGTAGGTCTGCGTTACATGCGCGTATTATATTACCTGTGAGTAGTACCATAATGTGTGGGATACCGCGAGTCTACGCTACTTTTGATTAGTACCGCAACATGACAAATACCATGTTCTACTTTACTAGCGTTAAGTACTATTATGAGGGGCCGATGACCTGGATTTTGGACTCCTTTAGATAACAAACATCATCGTTTCAGGATTGTGCTTTAGAAGCAGTCCCTTGGCGAGTAATACTATTGTTTTACGCTAGTTTCTGGTAATGTGGGGCATTGCGGGTCGGATACACTGATTGTTTTGAATTCTTGTCAGTGGGTGATTTTGGACTTCTAAATTGCCATTACATTTCGTACCATTAGGGGCCGATGACCTAGATGTTAGGCTCTTTTAAACAACAAGCATCATCATAATAGAGAATATGCCACCTGGGCGACAGCGTTAAATACAGATCAAATGTTGATTGATTGATTGATTGATTGATTGATTGATTGATTGATTGATTATATGACACTATCGCCCGTGTAACGTACAGTATATTATTGTATACTATGCTGAATTTCTTTATTTTTATTTAAATAACGTTTAAGATCGCCATTCCAACCGTCCTTGAAAGAATCGAAATCATTCAAGAATCATTTGATTGTTGTATAAGACACGACATCATGTTGAAGTTCGATTTGATTCTTGTCTTTCTGTAGAGCGATTAATCACCAGCTATCTCAATTAATTTTTGTTGATGCTAAATAACCGTTCCCCTAAACTACTGAACATTTGGGGAACTGAATACATTGGCAATAGAAGTTCAACCGGAAGTTTCATATGTATTAAAAACAAAATATCTGATATCCTTCGTTCTTTGTAAAAATCGTTATCGTTTGATTCGATCGGTGTGCATCATTCTGCCAGATAAAACAATGCGTAGTAAACGGAAGACCACGAGAAAAGCAGTACTAAATGTTACTGTGAAAAATACTTTGAACAGAAATATATTGAGAATGGGCGGAAATTTACTAGCGGGATTGCAGTTTACGTAATTTAAACATAACGGAGGCTGTAAGTAACATAACATAATTACATTAAGTTTTGTGAAATTTAATGAAAGATTTACTCGTGAATCGTCTGTAAGTTGTCCCTGAATATCAACCAAATGTTGGTTGTGCTGTATGATTTTGTAGTTTTGTTTTGAAACCTTGGATATTAAATCTGGAATTTTGCGTATTGGAACGACCAATCCTAGTTTAATCCTCACTTTGGAATCCACCTTTATATTTCTTTAATATTCTTTAAAGGGACCTAATATGTCTACAAAGTTATAGGCAAAGGAATAGAGTGAGTTTGTCCTTTAACTCTCACCAAAGCTGTCGTATTTTGTATTCTGGTCATACATAGCAAGCAACATTTTCGAAATGGAAAGTTACGTACTAGTGATTCGAACTCCGTCTGGCCTCTAACGTTTGCTTCCCGGGGCTTTGACTTTCATGAAATCACGTAAAACGTTTGAACTTCTTTCTTTTCTAAATAATTGCTTTCGTTTGATGCTTGCTGTTGTCCTCAGAGCACGCCATCAACACGCAACTATACAGTTGCCGTTAGGACTAGCATCGCTCCATCGCTAAATGGTTAACGTGCTGGCCTTTGGTCACAGGGTTCCCGGGTTCGATTCCCGGCATGGTCGGGAATTTTAACCATAATTGGTTAATTTCGCTGGCACGGGGGCTGGGTGTAGGTGTCGTCTTCATCATCATTTCATCCTCATCACGACGCGCAGATCGCCTACGGGTGTCAAATCAAAAGACCTGCATCTGGCGAGCCGAACTTGTCCACGGACACTCCCGGCACTAAAAGCCGTACGCCATTTCATTTTTTCAGCACTAGCATCGCTACTCTAGCTTCATTAATGTAACTAGTCAGCGTATAATTTGGTGAATTCTATTTTTCATATTCCACTGCTATTTTGGTCCCGGATCTTCCTTGGAGCCATGGTAATTAAAAGGTTAATGGTATTTTTCCGCGACGGAGTTGGAGTGGTTAAGAGTCGTATGTTAAATCCTCATCTAGCGTTATAGAAATCAGAATATTCCATTTCATATTAGAACCTGGGTTTGCCGGGCTGAGTGGCTCAGACGGTTGAGGCGCTGGCCTTCTGACCCCTGGTTCAGTCCGGTGGTATTTGAAGGTGCTCAAATACGTCAGCCTCGTGTTTGTAGATTTACTGGCACGTGAAAGAACTCTTGCGGGACTAAATTTCGGCACCTCGACGTCTCCGAAAAACCGTAAAAGTAGTTGGTAGGACGAAAAGCAAATAACAGTATTATTAGAACCAGGATTTCACTAACGACACCGAATGGATTCGAGTGATTGTGCGTATAGAAGTAATTACGTTGTTGTTTGTGTTAATTGACGTAGTGCCTTTCGGTTTGTTAGTGCATGCTGCGCTACAGAAAGTCGAAAATTGTATGGACATGAAGTTGTGAGAGGAAGGGAGCTTTGAATTTTAGTACTTCGCACAACCGAGCTCTGTTTACGACTGAAGTGCCTTTGCGCCTCATGGATCGATAATAAACCGAGAGCGGGGAACCTGTCTTGGACACCGTTGCCAGGCATGTTGCTCACCGGTTAGGACTGGCCTAGCTTGGTGTTTTTATACGCCAACTATCTCATCGTGCTACATTAATAGGAAGTTTTTGATCGCTTCTTTTGTTGCCAGTTTTCGTTTAACGTCTTCAGGCACACAGTAGTCTAAAACATAGATTTAGCATTAGAAAGGACATTCGTTTCACACAAAGAAAAATTAATCTCCCATAAGGAATATTCCAATTTAGATATATTTTGGCGGGTACTACGTGTATATTACTGGGATATTGGAGTGGTATTTTAATGTAAAAAAAATACGGTAATACTAATATACAGTGATACAGTAGTGTGATAGAAGCCTCCGTGGCTCAGCCCTCTCACCGCTGGATACCGTGGTCCAAATCCCGGTCATTCCATGTGAGATTTGTGCTGGACAAAGTGGAGGCAGGAAAGGTATTTCTCCGGGTACTCTGGTTTTCGCTGTCATCTTTCATTCCAGCAACACTCTCCAGTATCATTTCATTTATCATTGCCCCAGAGGAGTGCGACAGGCAGCCGGCATATTACCTATCCTCGCCGCTAAATGGGAGCTTCATTCATTCCATTCCTGACCCGGTCGAATGACTGGAAACAGGCTGTGGAATTTCATTTTTATTCACAGTAGTGCGATACCGATGAAATCTGTTCACAGTCTTAAACTCAGTTAATATGCAAAGGGGCTGCCAAAATTAACCTGTCACTTTCTTTCACAATAGTAATATCCAACTTAGTTTACATGATCATAAGCAACATTTTCCCCCAAACCATTTCATCGCATAGCGTAACGGGAGGACAGTGTTCGATTCCTGGTACTGTCAGTAATTTAGGAATGGCAGGAAGGCTGGTATGTCATTAAAATGGTACATGCAGCTCACCTCCATTGTGGGTGTGCCTGAAAAGAGATGAACCAACTCGGAACGAGGACACGAGTTTATTGTATTATTACTGAATTGAAAAGGTAAGCTAAGAACTGTGAACTGTCAGTCGGTAACGAAAAGGAAACATTCAGCGACAGATATTGCAATGTTGTGTAATGCAAAATTGAATTACAATATTACGGGGTGTGTTATTCAAATGTATAATGAATGCATTCGTTAAGCAGTAAGGTGTGAGAAAAAAACCATTATCACAACAGTCCAGAAGTATTAAAATATAAACTTGCCCGAGGGTATCTTGATATTACGACGGGCAAGCTTTGACACCCGTGGTGTACCTTCTCTCTTAAGTAGATGCGAGTTCCACCCTATTCCCTGTGTAACTTTTCAAGAATGATATACCTCTTAGTAGTAACTTAACATACCGAGCAAGTGGTTATGCAGTTTGGGTCACGTACCTGCCAGATTGCATTCTGGAGGTAGTGGATTCGAACCACGCTGTCGGCAGCCTTGAAGATTTTTTTCTGTGGTTTGGCATTTTCACACCAGGCAATTGCTGAGGCTGTACCTTAATTAAGGCCACGGTCGCTTCCTTCCCACTCCTAGCTCTTTCCTATCCCATCGTCGCAATAAGACCTATCAGTGTCGGTGCGACGTAAAACAAATTATAAAAATAACTGACGTTATACAGTAAAAGCTGCCTTAAGCGGAACCTTTCTGAATCGGAAAATGTCCCCGGCCCCCTGAATTGCGATTTAATATTCATGTAAATTTACCTGTATTTAGCGGAACCTGTCTGACACAAACGGAAGGAAATTTTGCAATTATAACGGAAAAAATATATAAATTTCCTTCCTCGCCGTTTTAGTACAAGCGCTTTCCAAATGGATCTAAGCTGGACGAGATACTGATCGCTCCAACAAACTTCCGACCAGTGTAATTATGGTAAGGTCAGTGCAGAAAATTACCTGGCCATTGATCTAGAAGTTTAGACAGAGGCGGCGTTAGAAAACATCGAAGAGTTCGTCACTCATCACCTCAAAAAAAAAAAAAAAAAAAAAAATCTATCGCGATGAAGACGAAAACGAAGGCGAAGCAGATGGAAGATGTACAGTAAAGTCCTACGGACATGCCCTATTAGCCGTAAAGAATATTGAGAATATTTCGCTAACGAAAAATGACGCGGAATTGTTCGACATAATTTGCCGTGCCCATATTTTATAGTTAGTCCAGCGTATGATTCTGGATTACTGGAAGATGTAAATGACAGTACTGTACAGAGATTACTATTGATATTATTTCTGTAAAACATGCAATGTGTATTAAATAAGTGACCGGGCAAGTTGGCCGCGCGGTTAGGGGCGCGCAGCTTTGAGCTTGCATCCGGAAAGATAGTGTTTCGAACCCCACTGTCGGCAGCCCTGAAGATGATTTTCCGTGGTTTCCCATTTTCACACCAGGCAAATGCTGGGGCTGTACCTTAATTAAGGCTACGGCCGCTTCCTTCCCACTCCTCGGCATTTTCTATCCCGTCGTCGCCGTAAGACCTATCTGTGTCGGTGCGATGTTAAGCAAGTTGTAATTAAATAAATGTGTATACTGTTCTACTGTGCACTGTGAGGAAGTTCTAAGCAAGAACATATTTGTGTTTAGAGCTAATCATATAAATATACTGCTGGGAGCGGAGGTATGCACTTGTGATTTTTGTGTTATTTTAACCACCTTTATGAACCGGAATCCTGTATATAGCGGAAAAGATTCTGGTCCCTTGGGTTTGCGCTGAGGACAGATTTTATTGTACAATGACCAACACAAGCAAGGCGTGCATAGCGAGCAAACGGGTAAGACTGGCTGTATTCCCCCACTCAAAGGACGAGCAAGGAGCTACCTTGCTGAAGACAACAGCTTCTTTGTCCCATCTTCTGTCCTGTAAGGTTCGGTCGTTCGTAGAGCTCAGCAGTGCTTAATTTCGACCGGAACGGCATTCCAGCTCCTCCCTGGGTTTTTTCGAAGTGTTTTTAAGGAGATTGCTCAAATAGTCCACACCGGAAATTTACAATAGATTGCTCAAATAGTCCACACCGGAGATTTACAATAGTACCCTACACGAGTATTAAATCGTAACGTAAGTATAATTCACCGCTGCGTCGGCACCGGTGAATGTGACAGCGGGTGAACACTGTGATACGATTGGCACGGGGATTGTAAGAAATCATGTTTTAGAAACCTATTTTGTAAAAAAAATGGTTTCTCATTTTAAGTTTTATCAGAAGTTTTCAAATATAGAAACTTGTGACTTATTAGGGGGGGGAGCGTATGGTTGAAGAGGGGGCACAATGTGTGGATATGCGGTCCGGCACCTAAAATCTTGGAAATTAAGTACTGTAGCTCAGTGATTGTGGTTATAAAATGCACAGTAACAATTATCCGTCATGGTATATATTTCGGTATTTCGCGAAACAATATGAATAAGTACCGGAAATAACAATAGTACTTTAGAAATGTTTGTTTTAACGAACTATCATCCAATAAGTTCGAAATATAGGTGCATAAAGAGTATTTGTACCGGTGGTTTATCTTCACATCAAAGTCCTTGATAACATCCCTTGTAACGCAGGTAAGCAGTAATGGTCACATCTTGTACAAAGTCAGTTGTGCTTCAGTCGTTCTAAACAAGTGATACAGTCAATCAGTAAGATGGGCCGCAAAATGAAGGAAACAACAGAATCGCTCTCGGAAATATCGAAACTTGTGAAGAGACCAAGATCTACAATTCACTGAATTATTGACAGGTATGGTGCGAGAAAATCTTTCAAAAATGCACGTAGATGTGGACGTCCATGAAAACTAGACGATCGAACTAAAAGACTAATCATCAGGAAAGTTAAAGAAAAATCCTAGAATCAGTGCTGCAAAACTGCGGTCTGAACTAGGAAAGGATTTAAAACTTTGCTTCCACACTTCAAAAGCTTTTATATACGAATGGGTATCATTGTAGAAATGCCAGGCGAAAACCTTTGATTACCACAGCAAATAGGAAGCAAAGACTACAATATGCTACAGACTATAAAGATGCTTCTCTAGACTTCTGGGTCGAGTTATATTTACGGATGAAAGTAAATTCACTGTTTTTCAAGAACATGGCAAAAAGGTGCGGAGGAAAACGAACACAGAACACGAAGAAAAAATCTGCTTCCTTCAGTGAAGCATGGTGGAGGTTGTTTAATGGTTTGGGTGTGCATGATCTCAGCTGGAGTAGGTTCACTAGAATTCATACAAGGATAGGTGGACCGCAAATACTATATTGAAATTTTGAAGAAACATCTAGCATCTAGTGCCGAAACAATGGGACTTCTGGGTAATTACAATATGTATTCACGCAGGATAATGATCCAAAGCATACGGCCCTTGATACACGATTGTGGATTTTATACAACACACCCAAATATATGGTAACACACCCCAATCCCCGTATCTGAATCCGATGGAACATGCGTGGGCTTATCTGAAAGAGAAACTGAGCACAAGAAATATTTCATCAAAGCCAGCTTTGAAAATTGCTCTGTTTGAAGAATGGGGTAAGATTGAGCCCACCTTCACCTCCAAGCTAGTTCATTCAATGCCTAGGCGGCTTGAGGCCATTGTAAAATCAAAAGGATTGGCAACAAAATACTAAATGTGCACTAAAATCAGTGGGGAATGAAAGTAAAGCCGGGTTATACGAATGCTTTTTATGAGTAAGAAATCATGGTATTTTCATTTATTTATGCATTTATGACAGAGACGTCTATCAATTTTATGTTTTATGATGTAGCCTATATATCTTTACATAGTGTACAGAAAGCTAACCTATTGATGTTATACAACGTACATGACAATAAGTGTACTAAGTAAAGTATTTTTGTTTTATTTTTAAGTGTACGAATACTTTTTACTATGATTGTATATTTTAGAAAATAAATCGTATGTTAGATGTATGCGGAATTATTGCAAACGATTTCCGGAACGTTCTGCTTCTACCGGTAGGTGATACAGTCCGTGCATGATGGAGATTTAGATCCTTCGCTTTTGATTGTTTGACCAAGCTTGGTTTCACCTCAGTTGATAAAGTAATTTTCAGAACACTCGACACTCTGACATTGAAAATCCCCTCGCGTTACACGAGGCACGTCTGCTGACAAAGTGGTGTTTTGTGTGCAGTTAGTTGATGAATGTACTCGTATTTCTTTTAATGAAACACAGGCCTCCGACTGATACTTAGACATTGTTTTGCATCCCTTCTTTAACATGTTTACAGAGGAAGAGAGAGAGGCTACGCCTGCTTTCAGCAAGATTGTGCTGCGGCCCACGCTGCACGTAATTCCATGGTTGTAATAATTATAAATGTGCTCAATGACTGGACATTTAGTACCTAAGGGATTATGGCCAGCTCTTCTCCAGATCTCGGTATGTGCGACTTTTATTTGTGGGGAAATAAGAAACAGAAAGTTTATCGGAACAGTCCGCGTACAGCCCAAGCCCTGGAAAACGAAATTAGGAGAGTGATAAGTGAAATAACAGAAGATAAATTACGGCGCGTAGCACAGAATTTCCTTCGAAGATTCCAAGTTTGCATAAACGAAAATGAAAATAATTTTTTAGCAGCTGCTATCAGATTACGGTAAGAAAAGGAAAATCACTACCCATTAAAAAAAATTCCTATACTTTATGATAATGTGGCTGTTTCCGAATTCCTCGTTGTTGAAGAGAAGAACGGCTGTTTCCAGCGGGAAGGACCGGTAGGGTTCTGGGGGGAATGCAGCCTGTCATTTCCGTCTGCTGCAGTGACTCCAGCTGTACCGTCAGCTCGCTATTGCGCGCCTCGCTCGAGTTGCCGCAGTCTTCTTTAATAGTCACTGTAGCATCTTCGTTTGAAATTTCTGGTTTTCCTCTTGGGGTAGAGAGTGGAGGGGTCATAAGTTGTGATGGATCTTCATTCAAATCTCTGACGCTCCTCTGATATTCCATAACGCCTTTCAGTAAAAGACTGCAGTAATTATGATATGAAATAACAGCAATGAAAATATCGTGTGGTGCATGTGGTCTCTGTCTAAACATAAAGTGCTCACCGATATCATATTCAGTAAATTTGTTAAACGCAAGCAGTTGGCATTTCTCTACATGGGCTCCAAATTTGAAATCCTCCATTTTCTCTGTTTTTTTCATTGTGTCAACTTTACTGGTGTTTATTGTATTGCTGGCTAGGGTAGTTTCGAAACCTCATATCGGTTTCTTGGACAGGTAATGTTTCAAATTCGACCTTGCATGTTGGGACGATGATTATTATTTTCTCCACTGGCGCGAGTTTCTTTTCCTACCATTTCTGCATTTTAACAAAGATTTAAGAGAAGTATTGTACCTTCGAGGCAATTTTCTTTTCTTATTCCTCAATAAGATGTGAAAAGTAGGACCTGAGACGCTGGTTGCTTGATGGCAGCATGATGTAGCGACATCCTATGATGTAATGGAGCGTTATTGATTTGTTGTTTAAAGGGGCCTAACAGCTTGGTCATCGGCCCTATTGCTTAGCGCAAACCGCACGCGCGCACACACACACACACACACACACACACACACACACACACACACACACACACACACACACACACACACACACACTACGACGGTTATCTTGGTCCTTGTTCCACGAAAATCCATCCGCTAGGCACTTAGTTTGTCTTTCTTGTCATCTGCTGGTTTTCTTTGTCATATTTGGAACTTGGCTAGCCGGATGAAACTGCATTGGAAGCCGGCAGCCTCACATTCACTGTCCAGGAGTTCACGCTTCTTCTCAATAAATGTACTTATGGGTTAGGAATTGTTTCAGATCCATATAATAAAGCTACACACGTAAAGGAAGTTCCGTTAAGTTTTTACAAAGCAAAGTCAAATAGATAGCAAAACCCTACCACACTCATTAAACCAGTACGGGCTTTGTTAATCCATCGATATAGTGGTAACTTCACGGGTGTGGGGAAGTAAGTGCATATCTGCGTTTAAAATCCTAATAAAATATTTGAGAATCGTATAGAACCGTTCCAAATTTCGTGAGCGATCTAAAGGATTTCCTGATTTGCCGTCTGTCTGAACTGAGAATAATTGTTTCATTGGCAGAAGTGAATCCACCAATCTCAACTCCACAGTACCTGAATCGCTATTTATTATCTGAAAATTGTGTAAAAACATATTGCCATTTGACTCTACCAAATTTCATGGTTCTGGCACATATTGATTGAATGGCATTGTTCTTATGGATACAGTTTCCTTGGAGCTAGAGCTAGTGATTGGCTAGTGATTTTTCTTGAACATCGTCGAAACCAAATTGAGACGTGTAAAAAGAAAGCAGTGTAAAGGATTGACGTGCCAACTCTCCCGATTTAAGCGGGAAACTTCCGATTTTTCATCGTTCTTCCCGATTTCCCGATCGCCGGGACCAATCTCCCGATCGCCGGGATCGATCCCCCGATTTTCAGAGCAGTTCCAGTAATTTTCGTATTATTTTAAACTCCCGCACGTTTCCTCGTTCTGTCGATATATGGCGGAGTTTGGCTGGTCGATAGTAGCTCTAGTAATCACAACCGGATGGCAGTACGGGGCACAGTGGCCAGCCATGTACTCCTCTTTGGCTTTGGTCTATAATACAGTCAGATACTCAAATAGCTTATTAATAAGTGGAAGTCGCAAGCGAGTAACCTGACCTCAGAAGTACTCGTAGCACGCCATAGACGTTTACCCGGGTCAGGACCTGCATAAGTGCTCATGTTGTATGTCTTAATATTTGTTTTGGCCAAAATGTCATAAAAAGAAATATGATGCAGTGTCTCAAAGCGTTTATAGGGAAGAGCTTCCGTGTTTCAGTGAATCCAGGAAGGGACCAACTCCACTATGTAGGTGTGATTTTTCAGTTGCGCGTAGCGGGAAGTGCGATATACTCATACATGTGCAAACGAAAACACATAAGGAGAGTGTCCAGTGTGTAGAAAGAAAACCAAGATGTAAATCCTGTAACGAATGCCGAGGGTTTATTTACGTCATTTATCGCAGAACATAACCTGCCTGTAAATTGTGCCGACCACGTGGGGCTTTGGTTTCGCAAAATGTGCTAGAACGAAAACAGCGGCTATCATTACATAAATTTGCGTGGAAGAAAGGGGGGAAATTGTATCAGATTTTCAGGTAAATGCATTTTCTGTTGCTATTGATGGTAGCAATAAAAGCGACTTAAAATTATACGAGGGTTGGGGCAAAAGTCATGGCAACTATTTTTTTCTTGAAGATACCAGTCAGGTTGGAAAATGTGACATATACAGACGAAAGGACAAGGTGTTAACTACATGGGTGGACAACGAATAACACTGAAGTATCATAACACACTAATACAGGGCAATGTGGCCTTCCCGGTACAAAAGAATGACAACACAGTACACACAAAGTTGACATGACAAACCTAGGCCTAAAGACCATCAAAGTAGTCCCCTGCTACTGACACCACACGCTGCCAACGATGTGGGAGGCGCTGAATACCATCTGCCTCAGCATTTGCCGCACCATGTGTGAATCGGGTCACCTGTTGGCGCACAGCATTAGCAATGTCCTCTCGTGTTGTAAACCGCTTACCACGTAGTGGTTCTTTAATCTTTCGAATGAGATCAAAGTCACAGGGCGAAATGTCGGGAGAGTACGGTGGGTGCTCCAATTCTTCCCATCCTCAACGTCGCAGTAGTTGCCCTACACACTCTGCTTTATGTGGTTTTGCATTGTCGTGCAGGATTATTGCACTGTCCACAAGATCCGGACGTTTTTCCCGAACGCGACGTCGTACCTGTCGCACCAGGAAGTCCCTGTAGTATTGCGCGGTCACTGTTCTGCCATGTGGAACAACGTGGCAAGCAATGACACCCCTGACGTCATACGCGACGATCACCATCAATTTGACTGGGGAAAGATTCTGACGGACCTTCTGCCTCCTTGGTGGTCCAGCATGTCCCCACTCCGCAGACTGACGTTTCAGTTCTGGTTCGTATGCCCTGGTCCAAAATTCATCGATGGGCGATTATTCGTGACAAGAATTGATCGCCGTTCTGTTGCCAGGGTTCAAGGTGGTCGGAGAATGTTGCATAGCGCACCTACCTTTGAACTTCCGTCAGTGCATGCAGTACCCACCGGGATGCGATTTTCCGCAGTTGCAGCTCATTACACAATATCCTGTGGACGGTGCGTTTCTCGATGCCATTTGCCCACTCTAACTCCAGTAGCGTCCATCGTCTGTCTTCATCCAGAAGCTGCTCGATGACGGCATGTGCCACGTCGGTCCGTACACTGACAGGTCGTCCCGAACGTTGCCCATCACTGGTTGACACACGTCCTTGCTGAATCTTTCCTACCCACCGTGCTACTGTGAGGTATGGTAGGGCATTATTCCCAATGGCTTCCACTAATCCACTGTGACATTCCATCGCATTTCTCCCTCGGAGAACGGCAATTTTGATGGAAGCGCGCTGCTCAACACGGGTTACTTCCATCTCCCACGACATGCACCAACTGACTGATTTCATAGACCTCGCTGCGCTACGACCGGCTATCACAGAACCATCTGTTCTGCATACACGCTATGCCTGCAGAACTTCCACACGACACATATACGTTTGTGATCTGTCTACATATCTACAAGAAAATATTAGTTGCCATGACTTTTGACCGAATCCTCGTATATTATTGTTGTAACATTTTTTAGGCCTGAACTCGATGAATTTTAGAGTTGTCTACTCTCTGTGACTAATTTAGAAGGGGATGATACTGGAAGTAATATTGCCAATATTTTGCTCTCAACTTTTCAGGAATTCGGCATTCCATTAAAAAAATGCCTAGCTTTTGGTGCTGAAAATGCTCCGGTAATTTTAGGATTAAAGGATGGTGTGGCAGGATGTTTGAAGCGGGAAAATAGTAACATGATCATCGCACGCTGCTCTTTGTCACCTAATTAATCTTACTGCAGAGAAAGTATAATTGATGTATTTTATTATCTGGAAAGGAGTGCAAAGAGGAAAGAAAAGTTCTGAGTATTTCAGACTTAACACAACACAGAGATCAGGAAAATTCTGAAGCGTGTGCCTACTCGATGGTTATCACTAAGGTGTTTAGATGGGATATTGCTGCAGTGGGTCCTTTTGGTTACTTTATTCAGGAGCGAAATTGTAAGTAAGGATTCTCAGATGGAAACTTTGAAGACTTACAAAATTCCTAAGCCCAGTCTAAGTGAAAATGTGTCTTGTTTGTCTGAAAAGTTGAAACATTGTCATAACACTTCACCACACGCCTCAGTTAGAATGAAAACCAGTCATCACTTTCACCCACCAAGTATGAAACTACTGATGACGGAAAGATCCATGCTTTGTCACGTGAGGAACGACTGTTCATGTTCCTTTCATCAAATTTGCATAAATCGTTTTGCCTTTCTCTCTCAAGTTTTATGGATATCTTTGAGAATCCAAACGTAGCCCTTCTGTCAATTATGTCGCACTTCCACTTACTGAAGTCAGTTTTGGAGGAACTATTGATGAATGTGATCGCAAGGTTTGTGAAGCCACACGTTATTATTAAAATCTCCTCCTCTCTCCTTGATGAAGATTATCATACTCCAGCAAATCAAAAGGATGATTGTGATCTGATGATAGAGAACTCGGCGTTTGTTTTGGAGAACATTTTCAAGTCTGAGGAAAAGTGCATATTCGTTAAGTCTGTTAGAAAGTGTTTCTCTATCGTGTGACTGCATGGTACACACATTTCCGTTCAAAGATGTTTTAATTAATGCAGAAGTTGCAAATATTTCTGCCGTAAGTAAGGCATTTTCTAGGCTTAGATTATTCATTACTTTAACAAGTTTCCGAACATTCTGACTAGTGAAGCGAAACATTTAGATAAAGTAACTGATATTCTGCACTCCCAGTTCTGTAACTTTCAGCTCGAAGAAACAGACCTGGCAAAAGGAAGAATTGATGTTCAGTGGGCATTCGTCAGATGAAATCGGCTAATGGTGTACTTAAATATGACAGACTCTCTAAGGTTATGCTTGCTATTATATCAATTCCACATAGCAATGCAGAATGTGAAAGGATTTATAGCAGTCACAGAGACAAAAACACAGTTCAGATCCTTGCTGTCTGAACAAACTTTGGAGAAACGTTTAACCTTAAAATCAGTTCAGGAAGGCAAGTGCTTTGAGCAAAAATTTACTTCCGAGATTCTGAAGAAGGCTTGGTCAGCTACGGGTGTGTTGAATAACAATTAATCGTAATGTGTTCAGCATGTTGAAGGATAAGTCACATGTTCCTAAAGTTCAGGTACGGTATGTCCAGTATTTAGTATTCACATATAAATAATAAAAAATATGTATATGTAGGCCAAATCGAGTTGTTAATGTATTGAATTATTATAAATTAGTACATGTTCTGCCATCAGTGATGTGTCGTAATACGTCGCGATGCGCTGCCAAATTTCTCCTGATTTTTTACTTTTGAAAGTCTGCGAGTGTAATTTAACACAGTCAGGCACAGAGTTAGGCGATCTATAAACGATTGAGAAGGGCTGGATAGTTCGCGAAAACATTTTTATTTCCAGTAAATTTGTTACAGGTTACATTTTCGCTATTTGCCCCTGAATCTCAGGGCTTTTACGAACCTTTGAATTCAATTAGCTCTAGTTTTTGAGCCGTGATCCAAATGTTTCCTGTCTGAGGAATCGTTGTGTAGCTTCTAATCACTTTCTGCATATATTTCCACACAGTTGCAGTATCACTTGTGTAAATTTCGAGGAAAATCGGTGACACTTCCTAACGCAAAAACTGAGTGGACACTTGTACAGAAGAATCCGTCAAGCGTTGTATACCTCATATCGTGCTATGGTCTGGAGTAATAAAATATTTCTTCGCATAATAATATTACTAATAATAGTAATGGTCTTACGTCCCAGTGGCTACTCTTACGGTTTTCGAAGACGCCTAGGTGTTTGTAATTTTGTTCCGCAGGATTCTTTCATGTGCCGGTAAATCTATCAACACGAGTATGGCGAATCAGAGTACATTCAGAATCCGCTGGACGGTGCCATTCCTTTCGCTCGTGCTTATCCCTAGAATGGTAACAATACGCCTCATAGACGTACACGCAAATGTAAATGCCCGCCAAAGCGAGTGACCTTGACAGGGCATCCCTACCCTCCAGCTATGCTTCAAACAGCCCCCCCCCCACCTCCGTGTGTCTGTCACGTCCCAGCCGTGTTCCTGTCCACGTTCGGTGAGTAATAATCCCTCTTACGTAATGTAGTGCGCCTGAGAGGCTTATAGTTTCCATTTAATGAAAAGTTTTATACGCCCTTCAGACGCATTGTTACCATTTGTAATAATACTTTTCAGGAGTGTTTCAGCTTACACGCTCTACTTTTAGTATGGTTTATGGCGCATTGCAAGGAATCTTGTGCATCATACAATACGTCCTATGCTCAATGCCATACCATACCTCGGAAAGGGAAGTACACCAAATAATAAACCATCAGTGGACTATTTTGTGGAAAAGCTTGTGGAAACTGTAAAAAACACAAACAGAAATATAACCACGGATAACTTTTTCACGAGTATACCACTGGCTCAACGTCTACTGAAGAACTACAGGCTAACCATGGTAGAGAAAATCAAGAAGAATAAAAGGGAGCTCCCATCAGATTTTGTGGATACGAAGTACTTCAATCGCCCTCCTGGATCATCATTATTTCTGTTCCACAAAGACATTACGGCTGTTTCTTACTCGCCTCGCAAGAACAATGTGGTCTTGCTGATTTCCACTATGCACGATGATGATGCAGTGAACAAGGGGAGTCTGAAACCTGAAATTACAGTCTGTTATAATCAGACAAAAGGGCCTGTTGATTCCTGTGCAAGGAAGACGAAGCGATGGTCCATGTGCTTTTTTTACAACATGCTGAACACAGCAGCGTACAACGCTTATGTTGTGTATGTGTACAACATCTACAAAAATAATAAGGACGGAACCGAGACCATTATCTAGATTCAATTTTCTAGTCAAGCTGTCTGATCAGTTGACATCTCCTTGGATGCTGCAAAGGCTCCAACAACCACACATGCCTCATGCAGTTAGGGACAGCATCCAGAAATGTTTGGAGAATGTGTCTGAACCTGTTGTTGAAGAAACAATGGACAGAAACTTTTAAGAGGAAGTACTGTAGCTAATGCTCCTACAAGAAAAGGAGAATGACGAAGATGGTTTGTCACAAGTGCAAGAAATCAATTTGTGGTGAACACAGCAGCAATGTGTGCGTGCATTGTGTAACACTGCCTACTTGGCTAGAAGAGTTGAAGGCTAACAATTCGTGTGATTCTTTCTAGTTTATTTCATATGAGTTTTTATCAAATTTGTTGTAGGTTATTTTTCTTTTACTTCAGTTACTTCTGGAATAAGAATTTACTTTCAACAAGCTAGTAAGACTGTCTTGAGAGTCTAGTTTTTTACTGGTTTCGTATTTTTATGTATCACTTGTGTCTTGTATATCTTGTGTTGGAAATAGAATTATTAATTCAAGTTTCAGAAAGAAAATATAATTGAATTCACCTCTATACTTAGTGATGTAGTTAACATGAAGATCGTTGGAGAAAAGAAACTTAGGAGACAGTACAGACTTGTTTTGCGCCGTGTACGCCTTGGAAGCGTATAGTTACCAATAAGCGTTAAATTTCCTTGTTACCATTCTAGGGTTAAACAGGTTGAGCAATATAATGCGGAACCAGTCCCGCAGCGTTGCAGCGCAGCCTGTACGCGGGAGGTGCGTGCGTGACAGGAAGTCCGCAGTAAATACATTCTCGCGTAAGCTATTTCTAACAAACAAACAAACAACACAACACAACACAAAAAATAAAAGTACTCGCATATATCACGCCAGGATATTTCGAAACAGCCTCCCTTCGATGTTCAAGCATTTCTGGCACCTGGTTCAGAAATTGTTCATTACCCTTCAGTAACTTTGTACCCATTCGGACAGAACCGTATCAAATTTCCATTTCCTGAGCAAGTCGTCGATGTGATTTTGTAGGAGACCTCTCCAGAGCGTTAGCAATGTTACCTACAGTTTCCTATGTGAGTACTGCACTTGATTTATTACGTTTCTTATCAAAAAGACTTCCTATCGTACGTATTTTATTTACTAATCTATGAATCGAAGTCCGACCTGGAAATTGGACATCAGGAAACTTCTCTTGAAATAATCTCCTTACGGCCCTCGCACTTTTTATACGGACGTATGAATCCCAAATGAATACTCTTTGGGGAACAGAATACCGATACCCGACTTGAGCTAACTGAGCCATGTCACGGAATTCACACACTGTACTAATGTCACCAACGAAACACGGGCCACGTTTCAAATGTTCAAAAAAGACTGAAACTTGACGCGGTAGCGCGGCCTTGTACATCCGGCACTGTATTTCGTCACCGACCGACACACTTACTCATAAATTCCCGCGCACAGGATGGAGCGATTCCGCTTTATTCTGCTTATCCGCTGCTGTACTTGTGGACGTTTTTCAGCCGATCACTTTTTCCTTGTGAGGAAACCTACATAATACACTAAATGCTCAGAGTTCTTTGTTCCTGTTCGAAGAATTAAGTTATGTAGCCCCTACTTCTTATGGATCTGCTGAATGTGAATTTGAAGTCGAGTTTTTCCTGGGGAAAATCTTGTACCAGTTGGAAATGAAAGACGAATTCCTTACTTTTTGTGGTAAACTATTTACCTTGTTGGAACATTATCAAAATATTTTTGGATCGGATGATTTGTTGACATAGTACGAAGGCTGTAAATAAAGTAGTGGCATCGTAGTCCAGACACTCGCAGAAGATCGGGCATGGTTCAAATACTAATCACTTCTTCAGAAAATACTAATGTACATGTCCTCTGAATATGAACTTCCTATCTCTAGTATTTCAAGGTGTTCTGGTTTTTATGAACACGAGTGAATGTTGCAGTCATTAAACTTGGTATTTGGAATATCCTTTAAAAATTAGACACACACTATATTTATTTTATGAAAATCCACTTGGGGGGGTGGAGGAGTGAAGTGGAGTGAGGAAGGAGTTGAATTCTTTTTTAATGAGGATATGTATATCTCAAAAACTGAAGATGTCACAGACATGAAAATTGGTACATGGAATCTTCTTTGAAAGTACAGAAACGCGTATTTTTTTTTGTTATCGGAAAATCCACTTTAAAAGGGGGTGAAAAAATTGAAAAGGGGGATGAATTTTTAAAATGGGTATACATACGGTATATGTCAAACTTTTCATGTTACAGAGGTGAAAATTGGTACGTGGAAAGTCCTTGTAAAATGGCAGGAATGTGTATTCTTTGTTTTGTTTTCGGAAGAGCCACTTAACGGCGGTGAAAATAAGTGGAGGAGGAGTTGAATTATTTTTGTGAGGATACTTACGTCTCAAAAACTGAAAATGTTAGACGTGGAAATCGGTGGTTCTATTTGGAATCTCCTTTAAAAATAAAGTAACAAATATTTTTGGTTTCGACTTGACAGAGGACTGTTTCTCACATGTATAGTTCCATAGCCCCAAAAGGCAAAACCACAAACGTGGTTTACAAAGAGGTTCTAGGGTAAATGAAACGCATTTTTTCGGTGAGTTTTTATACTTTAGGGATTTTTCAGAGAATGTCTTAATGCAGTACCGAGGAACGATTAATTTAATCAAATTATGAAATCCTCGCGAGCGGAGCCGTGGGTAACAGCTAGTTTACCATAATGTATCCTCGGCTCTGTCCGGTACCATACTTGGATAGCGTACCGGTATGTGGCGCCACTGAAATTGATTGTGTACTTCAAAAGTTTATAAGTTCGTGGATACAGTCAAATATGGTTTTTAATAGGGTCGAATGGAGTCATTTTTTTATAACTGTCTGAAGTTATCGTTACGAAACTAATAATATTATGTTTACATCTTAAAATGTAATCTTCTTTACGGGGGTTGAATTTCTGTCCTCAACACTGATTTTCGCCTCATTCATAACTACTTACATGCACTATTTATTTCCATTCCTTCCACATACAAATATAATATCACTTGCAGATCTGTTAACAAGGCCAACCTCATTGCGACTGAATAGCGACAGCGAGCGAGTTCAGCCGTTTGGGTTTGTGCTCTCTCGTCCATAACAAATAGCTGGCGAAGACTTAAAAGCCATGTATCTTCAACAATTCCTGTACAGTCAAGAACAAGATTCAGTAAACATTTCGGCCGAAGTATGTAAGTCGAAAAATTGTTTCTGTCCAGTTGGATCGGGAGAATTGCACACTGTACGCTGCGAAAACAAATCCCCAATATACTCTCTGTCGTCGTTCAATTACTAGTACTACTAGATTCGTATTAGGCCTACACCACGTGGACAACATTTCTTGCAACGGGTATGGTACATTCTTCATAGTGTGGCGATAATGGTCTGCTGTGAGATTACCGTCAATCCAGAGAACCATTCCAACTCAGTCGGACGATATCCTTCACCTCTATTCTACGCAGAAAGACGGACGCTTGTCTAGGAAGTGGATACATGGATACATGTCGTGAGCAGAACTAGGCTCCCTATAGAAGATGACGCTTCTCTTGTCACTGTTTACGTTTGACGTGGCAAAAGATTGACTATAATGATGAACGACTTTTTTCAGAGTAAACCGACTGTAATAAAACCCGAATTTATTTCGTCGCTACTTGGGCGGTGGTGTGAGAAAAGCTGTCAAATCCCAGAATTGCAGTGGATAAAAACAGGTTGAACTATTAAGTCGGCTTTCTTGCGAGATGAAACTTGCTTTAAATCATTGGCTACTGTCTACCAGTCTGTCGTTTTCTCGAAACATTTAAAACCATTTTTATGCTGTGTGAAGTGCCTTGGAAATATGTCTTATAATTTTCCAGTTCTCATTGCAGAATGGAACCTGTAAGTCACCTTGGTACTTGCTCGAGGAATGTGCTCACTTGTGGGCTCGGGAATGTCCCTCAGTATCGGAAACCGTAAAGTGAACCCCCATATTACCGTGTAGAGTTTATCTTCGGCGCTGAACTGGTTGCGTTCGCCCTCTATTATTGGGGATTTCAAATGACGGTAACTAGACATCCCATTTCGTACATTAAAGTATTTGCTATAATAAGTCGTACAAGTTCTCGTACCTTTCTTCGATAGGTCGGCCATGCAGCTTTAAGTGCGTGTACATGCAGGATTCCGTACCGTACTGAAAACTCCATGTGAACGGGGACTCAGTCCAGATCGAGTCTCAAAGTTGATATTGTAAAATCTGGGATCGTATCGTACTCGGTTCGAATCGAGTTCCATGTAAACGCGGATCTTACTGAGTTCGTATTGAAAATGACTGTGCGTACACTTCATGTTTTGTCGAAAATATTTTCCATAATAGGAATAATATTAATATTCATTCATAATCGATACCCGATTGGATATTTACAGGCAACAGAATTGCGAGATCCAAAGAAGTGCTTTTAAAACTTCACTTCGGTAGGCTATTGAAAAAGCGCATATGAAAAGAGAAACATTTTCTTCGCATGGGGCTTGAATAAGTAAAAGTTTGCAAGAGGAAAGATATTTTTTTTTTTTTTTTTGCATACAGTGCCTATCCTCAAAAGGTGAGGCTAAACACGATGTTTTTTTTTTTTTTTTTTTTTTTTTGCTTTACGTCGCACCGACACAGATAGGTCTTATGGCGACGATAGGATAGGAATGGGCCAGGAGCGGGAAGGAAGCGGCCGTGGCCTTAATTAGGGTACAGCCCAGTGGCGGCTCGTGACAAAATTTTAAGGGGGTTCACAGCATTTTTGTTCATGTCTCAAATCAGCAAAAAAGTAACATAGGTACATAAATAATTTCACTAACAGTTCCTTGTACGGTTCCTTCTTCACAGATACTTTGGTAGAACCCCTGTAACCGAGGATAAATTTTATACGAGACTAATTTGTTAGTGTAGAACAAAAGTAAAATTCACAATAACTTTACTACACTGAGATTATTGAAGGATGCGAGTACTCTTGTTGGTTTTCAAACAGCACGAATTTCACCTGGGCGTTAGTGTAGAACCAAACCAAACCTCATGGCCTACCAAGCGACTGCTGCTCAGCCCGGTGGTCTGCAGATTACGAGGTGTCGTGTGGTTAGCACGACGAATCCTCTCGGCTGTTATTCTTGGCTTTTTTGACCGCCATCTCACCGTCAGATAGCTCCTCAATTGTAATCACGTAGACTGAGTGGACCTCGAACCAGCCCTCAGATCCAGGTTAAAATCCCTGGCCTGGCCGGGAATCGAACCCGGGGCCTCCGGGTAAGAGGAAGGCACGCTACCCCTACACCGCGGGCAGGCTGTCTTAGTGTAGAACAGTAGCAAAATTCATAATAGCTTTACTGCACTGCGAACACTGAAGGATGCGAGCACTATTCCTGGTTTTTAAATAGCACGAAGTTCACCTGGATATGACGAGAAGCATAGAAGGAATGTGTACCGCATTTACCGGTAAATTTTTTAAAATAATTATTTCCGAATTGACCCCAATAGTCTCCACATTATCTCGGTTAGTCAGGTTCTACTCTTTCACATGGTAATTATTCTCATTTTGCAAATTATAGCCACTACTCTAAACAATTTAGCATGCAGTACAACCAACAATACTAGATCATGCTTATTTAAATGATAGGATTTAAATTAGCAACTCACGTAAATGCTGATTATTTGTACAGGAAAGCAATCCTTCTGTCCTTCAATCGCGCAAATTTCTCAATCACTTTACGATTGAAGTCACTGATGATATTGACAAATCTCTTCTCAATAGCAAGCATAGCCAGCGCTGACAGTCGTTCTCCAGTCATGGTGTTCCTCAGAAACGTTTTAATTCGTATTCAAAGAAGAAAAACACCTCTCGGGCTCCGCTGTCGTAATTGGGGTTGTGACAACAATTCGGAGTAATTCGCATACTTGTGGAAATGTGTCCCTATCTAGTTCATTGTCAAGCAGAAACTGCGACATGAAAATGGCCCCATCATCTTTCTGAAAGCCATTTCTCATATACAATACTTCTATTCAGTCTTCAGCTGTGTCTTATTTAGGCAGGGATACATATGCGCCACTGCATTCAGTTCTCTTTCTGGAAAAGAGTCTGAATAGACACCAAAATGCCTATTCAGAATTAGGGTACTAGCGAAATCTGCCGGTAATGTAATGCAATAGTAGCTCCTGGGAGGCTGTGGCTAACCATAATAGGGGAGGTGGCGGACCCTTGTGGTCAACTGTAATACTGCCACTGGGTTGAGGGTGGCTCTAGACGACAAGGCACGTAGCTTACCGTGCTCCTCGCTAATGGGAATATCAGTGCAGAAAACCATGACGTCATCTGCTTTGCGCATGCGTATAGTCTTCAGCACAGCATTATCCAGTGTGCTCGCTGCACTGTCAGTCAAAACGAACAACTGTCGGTGTAACGGAGCTACGATATAAGTCGATTGTCGAATGCTTTCGATCGATTGTCGAAATCAGGTCGAAAGAAAAGAATGAATGCGTAAATATGTAATAAAACTGGGTGTTCACGTGCTCCTGTGCTCCTAAGAGCTCACTGCCACTGGTACAGCCCCAGCATTTGCCTGGTGTGAAAATGGGAAACCACGGAAAACCATTTTCAGGGCTGCCGACAGTGGGGTTCGAACCTACTATCTCCCGAATACTGGACACTGGGCGCACTTAAGCGACTGCAGCTATCGAGCTCGGTAAACACGATGTTTTGGAACTTTTGAAATTATAACTCGTGATAGGTTATATTGATCAAAGAATATTGGCGATATTATCGCGATTCTGTATCGTTCATTTATGGCGATGTTGCATGTCGGATTCAGTACTATATGTGAACGGGGATTTTACTCAGTACAGTTAGTGTACTTCAATTTTAATCCCCATGTAAACATCATGTATTTTAAGTTCTGATCAGTGTGTTGTGTAAACTCCTCCTTCCTATCAGCTGCTCTATACTCCATTACAACAGCAGGGCGCAGAAAATAAATAAAAACATAAAATCGCAAATATTTCCTTTATTATTCATCGTAGATTGGAAACGTAATTCATGGCGGAAATTTTAAACATGCATTGTCGTCTTTTCTTAACATAACCGACACAAAAATACCAATTTGTTAAAATTCTACCAATGTATAGCCTAATTTAATTTTGTATATATGGATACTTAGCCTATTTTGTGTACCAGGCATACCACTTACAATACTGTACTTAGAATGTATTTTCTCCAGGACGGCACTGTAGCGAGAGAAATACATTCAAGGCGTAGGTAGCTCAGCTGTCACGGTTAATTCATAGGTACGAGCAGTTATATTTTTTAAGATGTAGGTGGGTTCAATGTACGAGTGTAAGATCTCGGTGAAAGCTAAGCTGGTGGACTCTGAATATCTTCATTAACTGGGAGGTTACAGACAAGAGAGTAGCGGGAACGATTGCCGGTACGAACAGATGTAAACAGTGGCAGAAGAGGAATACTAACTAAAGAATGAGTTCGTTGTATGAGATTATACTTATGAATTGACTTCATGGTGGGGTAATGCTCAGTATTTAATGGCTGCTCCTGTAGCATGAAAACGCTGTAGAAGAGGCCAGTTTGCTAGAGACGAATATAATTTTATAGAGATGCTTAGTTCATTCATATTGAATACTGAAAGGCAAACAAACTCGTGGCGCAACAGCCGATCGGGGCCCTTGACCAGTCAAGGTGACTGCTGCCCTCCCAGATGACCTGCAGATATGGGAGTGGCAAGTGGTCAGCCTAACATCTTCAACCTATTGTTTGACCTTCTTGACTGGGTACGCTACCTCTCGTACCAACCGGTCCTCATTAGTTCCCACGAGTCTCAGTGAACGCTCTTCCAGCCTTCAGTCCAGAATCAACATTCTTGGACTGGCCGGGAATCTTATCAGAGACCTCCGGGTAAGAGGCAGGCAGGCACATTATCAAAGGCATACTCATGTGTATTACAGCATTATGCATTTATGTTTGAGGCAGCATTGAAAACATTGCATGCCATGAAATAATTCCTTTATTAATGTACCTGGTTAACATCTTGGCACATACTGAACATGTTACTCTGCTGGCTGTCATGGCAGGGCGGGTGATGTCCATGTGATACAACTCCTGGGTAGATGCCGTATTGATGGGGGGGGGGGTTAAGCTCTGTCCCTCCATTCTCTGGGACTTGGAGGCTGACATTTAAACTCTGCTTTATTGCCTACACATGGGCATTTGTCAGGTTTTTATGTTAATTTACCACCTATCCTTTATGGTTGTCTTATATGAAGGCTCACTGGGCTGACTGACACTATTATTTTGCTCTTTTTTAAGTACTGGTGCAGAAAATCTATATGGTAACCGAAATACCACATTGAATGTGGAAGTGAGCAGATTTTTTGGCACTATCAAAAGTCCAGCTTTGTATTTACCAGTATAATGTTCGCCCATCTGCACCTCTGTAGTTCTGCGGTGAGCTTTATTTATTTATGTATTTATTTTGTCTAAGCAAGTAAAGCGTAAGTTGGGTGAAATTTTCAGTTGGAAATCTCCTAGTGTCAAAAAATACACACCTTAAACCACCAGCCAAAGCCAAAAATGTATCACGAGTGTGGGGGTTCTGGTGACCCCAATTAATTTTATACTATCCTCCTTTTATTGCAATTATTTTGAGGTCGTAGTTGGAAAATGTGTTACGGAGCTTGACGTAAAGCACCATCACAGCATTTAACAAGGACTGAATGTTGAAAACTCATGGGAAGATCTATAATGGCTGCTCTCAGTGCAGGTTTTCCAAAACTTTGGCCTCTGGAATTACAGTTTTCCAGTCTGACATTATACCTTTTAAGCTATGTCAGTTAGAGTGGAAATAATAGAATATTGTACATGATTATTTGGTTATTTCATTTCAGGATTTTTATTACAAGTTTGTATTTTTCTGTGTTTCAGAATATGGGCATCAAAGATGAGTTTCATCAGAAGGCTATCTTGGTATGTATTGATGAGCTCTGTCGCCCAGCATCTTCAGAAGCTGACAACTGTCAAGAAGAGGACCATGGCAGTGAAAAGTCATCCCATCGCCTACTTGAACACAGCTTCTCTACCTTAGAACGGTGTGATAAGTGTAGCAAATATCTCCGTGGTTTGCTGCATCAAGGCTTCCTCTGCCAGGGTATTTTTTTTTTTCTTCACAGTTTATGATTTATTATTTGTTATGTTTCAAACTGTAATCGTAAGATTTTTTTAGTCCCAAATTTATCCTTTAATCACTTACATAGTTAGCTCTCAAGCTTTTGAAGGCAGGCAGTTGATATTGCCATGCTGTTCACTAATATTTGAGGGTAAATATTAATCTAGACTAAGAGCTCTTTGGCATATAAATTATGACTTTGGAAAAAAACATGTTCCCACTAAAATAGAAACTAGCTGATAAGCTTGTGGAAAAGACTTCCTTTATAGTTAGGGTGTGAACATTTTTTAATGATTTCTTTTGTGTGTAGCCTAGTCTTCTTCCATGTGCTACTCCTTGATCGTGCACTAAATAATAATCTTCGTATATATGACTTGTTTTGCATTTGTTTGCTCCTTGAACCTTCCTGTTCAGATGACCAAGATTCACATACTGGCTCTATCTGGAATTTAAGACATTGTAGAGTCAGAATCATTGTGCTCTATCCTTTAGGAATATAAATGAGTAGTGAAGTGGGTTCATGTTGCATACTTTGTCATTCTTGGTCATAGCCTTTTCTTCCCAGTCCTAGGCCCAGTTAATTACAAATACACCTACCAGTAGTTCATTTGTCCACACAGCAAAAATGTTAGTTCTTATCATGTTCTCGTATTACTAAATTCAGTGCAATCCTTTTGCAATACTATATTACAAAGTGAAAGGCACTTGAATTAATTCACACTCATTGCAATGATTGCAATGGGCAGATATTCTCTCCCATAGATGGTGGTCATCTGTGACTGGGGGGGATTCTGTTCATTGTCTTCGTCCATTCATATGTAGTATGAATATACAAGAGGAGGTATCTTGGAAATACCTCATAAGGCTAAGGTTGTATAATATTTATTGGGTATGTACCGGTAACATATATTTCAAACATTTTTGTAACATTTCACTAATTGGAATATCTTTGTTATTTTGTAGTACTATCAAAACTAACTGCATGTAATAATTTGGATTACAATAAACGAATACTCTCTCCTCAGTTGGTGGTCATCCGTGACTAGGAGAGAAATTCATTCATTCGTTCATTCATTCATTCATTCAGATAATTTCCACTGTTTTTTGCCACACAAACTGACATTTATTGCAAAAGAATGGTACTTGATATGTTATTCAAAGTAGTGTTCTGTGGAAGCTACAACCTTTTCCCACCATTCAAGTAATAAATGTATTCTCCGGCAGAAATATACAGGTTCTTTTAAGGCAATCCAGTAATCGAGCCAGTTTTGGATAGTGTGGAAGGGCTGCTTAGAAACGCCATGTTGTGGCAACTGAAATAAACGGTAATCTGACAGAGCAATGTCCAGTGACTATTGTGGGTGGGGTAAGGCATCCCATTTAGGTGCTTCCAAGGTTTCCTTCACAAGGTTTCCTTCATGAGTTTGTCAATATGCGTTCTGGCATTATCATGGAGAGGATAATCTTGTCATGTCTTGTGGCTTATTGTGGGCATTTGTCGACGTGCTGTTCACCATTGACTGTTGCGCCCAGTTGCAGCGGCTTATAATACACGCACCGACTTGACATAACGATTGATAGTTTGCCAGGATGCACTCATGATTTCTTCCCCATAGCATTGTCGTAATGAATGTATTTTTTTTGCCGGTCATTATTCGATGCAAAAACAACTTCCGTTTTAGTCTTTGCAATACCAATTCACAAGTGATTGTACGCTTTGGAATGTCTCTTCTCTCAATTAATTTGGAACACGGTTTCTGCACTTCTGTATAATTCCCATTGCTTTTCAACATTTGGCGACGGTTAACTCATCGACGTGTAGTGATTCCGACAACTCCTTGAGTATCCGACATGAATCCTCTTCTAATAATGTTTGACTAGGGCACTTTTTGTCCTTCATATCAAAATCATTGCCTTCAAAGCATCAAAAACAAGTTACTTCTGATAGAGTATGCTCGCCATAGGCCTCCATTAGTGCAGAATGACTTCAAGCAGCAATTTCTTGATATGAGAGCAGAAGAGTAATGGTTTCCTCAAATTATTTTTAAAAATATTTTTAAAATTTTTATTTTATGAAACCCAGTATCTTCAGTGCGATAAAAACTTGTGTTCTTTGCACTCCAATCATGTCGCCCACTGCTGCTGATAGACTACTGATAGTACTTGTATGCTCAGCAGCAGTCACTTTCAGCCCAGTTAACATCTCACAACTGCTGCTCACTATTGGGCAATAGCCGAGAATTAAATCTAGTTCGTTATAGTTTCTAATCATGAGTATATATTTAAAAGAAGAAATTGATAGGAAAATTTAATACTACTTGTGTATCAGTATTAATGATCAATTTGTACAAATCTGAATTAATGAGGGCTGGATACTGCTTTGTAAATTGGTGATACATGAAAACAAAGTTTTGTTGTCCTGAACTCGTAGCAGTTATGATCAAATTATAAAGGGAAGAGTTGTAAGAAATATTGTCTATGTGAATACAGTAGCTGCAAAACTGTTAGGAGTAATTGAATTGTTGTTGTATTGTAATGTCCGATTTTCCTCTCCCTTGCCCTTTCTTTCCCTGTGGCATATTGCAGGCATTTATTGGTGAGTGCATGTTTTACATGAGTAATTTTTGAAGTGGTATTTACCGCAGATGATTTCACCCAGTTCCAGCAGCTCATAATACATACACCGACTTGGTGTTGAGGTTGATAGTTTGCTGGGATGCAGTCATGATTTTTTAGCCTAAGAATTGTCATAACGAATCATTTTCATTCTATGTTTGGTATGGGACTTCATTTTCACTTCAGTCCTGCAGAGCAGCCAACTTCTCCTGTTGGTATGAGATATACTCGAGAAATTGAATCACAAGCCCACAACAGTCCTACTTTGGATCTGTACAAAGTGTATCATATCAAACTGAAGATCTTCCAGAAAATTAGTCTTATTGTATATAAGGAAACTGAGATCTAAACAGCATCCAGGTCATCATATTCACAAAAAATCATCCTTGCGCACAAATAATTCAGGAGATTGTGATGGTGGTGATTATTTTTTTTTTACAATTTGCTTTATGTCACACTGACACGATAGGTCATCTTGCAACAATGGGATAGGAAAGGCCTAAGAGTGGGAAGGAATCAGCCATTGCCTTAATTAAGGTACAACCCCAGCATTCTCCTGGTGTGAAAATGGGAAACCACAGAAAATCATCTTCAGGATTGCTGACAGTGGAGTTTGAACCCACTATCTCTCAGATGCAAGCTCACAGGGTTATTGTTTTAAGGGGAAAATGTGGTATTATCAGTCCAATGCACGATACTATGACCTGCCTTTTTACCTGTAACTTTTTTCTTTTTCCCTGATGGTTTTGGAGACCAGTTTCATTTATTTGACTGTACTTCTACCTTGTTTTAGATTGTGGTCTGGTGGCACATCGTACATGTTCAGCTACCGGTCTACCTTCATGCCTTCCAGCTTCACTGGACCGCCCAACTCGCCATCATTTCCATTCTATATTTGGGATGGGACTTTGTTTTCAGTTCAGTCCTGCAGAGCGACCAGCTCCTCCACTAGTTATGAGATGTACTCAAGAAATTGAAGCCCGTGCCCGGAACAATCCTACTTTGGATTTGTACAAAGTGTATAGATCATCACCTCAAACTGAACATCTTACTGAACTGCGACATAAGTTCAATGAAGGTAGATATCTCTGTGATGTTCATTTCTCTTTCCTCTTCTTTCTTTTCTTTAGAAAATGTGCTATTTTATGCAATGATGGTTTGCATCTTGTGTCATTCTGACATCCAATGTTATCTTTATTTATAACATCAGTTTGTTAGAATCTGCTGGCCAGGTATATGTTGATGATTTTACAAGTCTGCCTGTTGAAATACTGCGAATGTTTCTAATGCAGAAAATTGAAATAATTTCAGTAGGCTTTTTTTTTTAACAGTGTTCAATATTTTTAGAATTACATTAAGTGCAAAGCCTTTAAGTTTCAGTATTCAGTTCTTCTCTTCTATGGAGTAGTTATCTCCTTCTGTGGATCAGTGGTAGAGTGCTGACCTCCAGATCCCTAGATTGTGTGTTCACAATCAGCATGGGTTGTTGGATTTTGGAAGGGTGGAATAAAATCTGTTCGGCATTTCCATGTTGTACAATATTGACATGTAAAAGTTCTCTGGTCACATATTTGGTATTTCCACAACAGAATTAATTAAAAAGTCAGTCATAGATCCATTCCTCCTGCCGTCTGGTGGAGTAAAGTGGAGCATAGAAATTAGCATGCAGACACATCATACTATAATCTATCAGCTTCATGGTAGTTGATTAGTAGTAGTATTCTGTATGGCTTATTAGCCTGGTGCAGCTCTTGTAAGGTAGACTCCCCTCCGATGAGAGTGGGCGGCATCTGCCATATACTACTACGTGTTATTGCAGCAGAGTATAATGTTGTGTGTGGTGTTGAATTGCAAGGATGTTGGGGACAGTACAAACACCCAGCCCCTGAGCCAGGGGAATTAACCAGGATGACTTGCAAACAGATCATACGCTTTGACAATGTTAAACTTTAATAATTATTAAATGAATGTCAAAATGTCCACCTTTTCCAATACTATATTATGCAATATTATTAAATTACATTACTAAACTAGGGACTAGTTTCGGCCTTGGCTGGCCATCTTCAGCCGTAATGTAATACATCTAATAACTAAACAAATGTAAAAACACACAATTGACATGAAAACTAATGTACAAACACACAATTAACATTAAAATCTGGGATGAACTAAGTGTAAAATCTGAAAAATAAATTAGGCTCTAAATTCTTAGCATCTGGAGTATACTCATCATCCAGACACTTTCTTGCATTGATATTCATAGAATTCTTAGTTCCATCACTGCTAATCATTACAATTTCAATTGCAAAACCGGAACTGATATATGTTGATTCTGTAGTCAGATCATCAATCACCGAATTTACTTGAGTGGTGTTGGCAGTATTCAAGCCACTGGATGCCACTGTGAATAACTACCAGCTGACGCAGAACTGCTAGATGGTGTTTCCACATTGACCAACGTAAATAAAAATGAAATGTTCCCGTAGTGCTTGTTAAAAACATGCTGAAATGCTGTTGGACATTGTCAGGACGGCACATGAAGATATGGTTAAAACTGACACATCCTTAATTTGTGACTGGTATAAATTCGCAGTTCATTGTGGTGTCCATGAAGTTAACCTGAATAAGTGATAGATAAAATTAATGAATAGAAGAGGGGGGGGGGAGAGTGTGTGTTAGTCAAATGGCATAGGTTATACGAGATTTACCTCTCGTTGCTGCATGTGGTGCATGGTGTATTGTTGTGTACCTCATACTAACGGTTGTGAGATTCAAAGGAAAAGTGAGGGGGCGGGGTGAGGGGGTGGAAAACAGAGGAGCGGGTGGAGGGGGGGGATTAAGGCGGGGCTGAAGGATGTGGGAAAAGAGATGGCTGCTGAGGAAAGGTGCTGTGAATATTATGAAAAACTGAATTATGACTTGTTCGTATGACGTTTCTAAAAACGGGAATGAGAAGGTCAAATAGGATATTTGGCTTTTCTCAAATGTCATTTAGACTTGACTATTTTTTTGCTATTTGCATTACGTCGCACCGACACAGATATGTCTTACGGCGACGATGGGATAGGAAAGGCCTAGGAATTGGAAGGAAGCAGCCGTGGCCTTATTTAAGGTACAGCCCCGACATTTGCCTGGTGTGAAAATGGGAAACCACGGAAAACCATCTTCAGGGCTGCCGACAGTGGGACTCGAACCCACTATCTCCCAATTACTGTATACTGGCTGCACTAAGCGACTGCAGCTATCGAGCTCCGTGACTTTACTATTATCAGGCACCCAAGCTACTTTAGGTATAAGATTTTCAGAAAGCCCACCCAAACAGTCACTACAATGCGTCAAGATTCTTCACACCCCCAAATTCACAAACGAGCAGCCTACAACAGCATGGTGTACCGAGCCTTTAATGTTCCAATGTCTAAAAGAAACCTCAAAAATGAGTTGAACACCATTCGTAATATAGCTAAATCTAATGGATACAACACTTTCTTTATTGAAGAAATAATCAATAAATATAAATATCACCCCTCTACTGCTTTGAAAAAATATAAACAAAATAACTCCTCCCTTTCTATCTTCATGTTCAACGAACAAATTTTCAAAGTCATCAACATCTTTAAAAAGCATGACGTAAAAGTAGTTTTCAAAACCAACAATAGGAACGCACAAGTCCTACATAATGCCACATCCATAAACAAGTTCAATAGTTTTTTAAAATCAGGAGTATACAGGATTATTTGCAACAATTTTAATTCTTCTTACGTCAGACAGACCGAGAGTAATTTTAATATAAGGTACTCAGAACACATCATTGCCCTGAAGTACAATAAATTTTCAGCTGTAGAACAGCATATGCATGGCTATGATCACAAATTCACAGACATAAAACAAGATATGGAAATTCTCAAAATCATCAACACGAGATTTACCTCTCGTTGCTGCATGTGGTGCATGGTGTATTGTTGTGTACCTCATACTAACGGTTGTGAGATTCAAAGGAAAAGTGAGGGGGCCCTTTGCCCCCTCCTTAACATTACTGAAAGCTGCTTCAGACATATAGATCAATATTTTAACCCAAATCATAATCTTAATGACATTTCAGAAAAGCCAAATATTCTATTTGACCTTCTCATTCCTGTTTTTAGAAACGTCAAACCAACAAGTCATAATTCAGTTCTTCATAATATTCACAGCACCTTTCCTCAGCAGCCATCTCTTTTCCCACATCCTTCGGCCCCGCCTTCATTTCCCCCCTTTCCCCTTCCCATCCAAGCCCTCCTCTGCTTTCCCCGACCTCCCCCCTTGCCCCACCCCCTCGCCCCTTGCCCCGCCCGTCTCTCCTTGCCCTGCCCCTTCCCTTTCCTTTGAATCTCACAACCGTTAGTATGAGGCACACAACAATACACCACGCACAACATGCCACAACGAGAGGTCTCATATAACCAATGTAATTTGACTAACACGCTCTCTCTTTCCTTCTATTCATTAAATTTTTTCTAATTTTATCTATCATTTATTCAGGTTAACTTCATGGACACCGCAATGAATTGCGAATTTATACCAGCCACAAATTAAGAATGTGTCCGTTTTAACCATATCTTCATGTGCCGTCCTGACAATGTCCAACAGCATTTCAGCATGTTTTTAACAAGCACTACGGGAACATTTCATTTTTATTTACATTGGTCGATGTGGAAACACCATCTAGCAGTTCTGCGTCAGCTGGTGGTTATTTACAGTGGCATCCAGTGGCTTGCATACTGCCAACACTACTCAAGTAGATTTGGTGATTGATGATCTGACTACAGAATCAACATTTACCAGTTCCCGTTTTGCAATTGAAATTGTAATGATTAGCAGGGATGGAACTAACAGTTCTATGAATATCAATGCAAGAAAGAGTCTGGATGACGAGCATATTCAAGATGCTAAAAATTTAGAGCCTAATTTATTTTTCAGATTTTACACTTAGTTCATCCCAGATTTTAACGTTAATTCTGTGTTTGTACATTAGTTTTCATGTCAAGTGTGTGTTTTTACATTTGTTTAGTTATTAGATGTATTACATTAAGGCTGAAGATGGCCAGCCAAGGCCGAAACTAGTCCCTAGTTTAGTAATGTAATTCAATAATATTGCATAATATAGTATTGAAAAAAGTGGACCATACAACATTAATATAATAATTATTATTGTGATCACAATTCAATACAGATCAAAACCATGAAGTTTATATCCTGTGATTATGATAAACTTTGACAATGTGCCGTGGAGTTCCAGGAAAAGGCTAGACTAAGCGACTGACTTTGACGCAAGTGTAATAGACTAATTTAACTTGGAAACAATATTCTCTAACCCATGGGTAAATAATGGAAATATCGATTATTATTATTATTATTATTATTATTATTATTATTATTATTATTGTTGTTGTTGTTGTTGTTGTTGTTGTTGTTGTTGTTGTTATTATAACTTGTGAAGTGTGGCTATGAAGTTGTTTACATTTATTAGTAGTATTATTATTTACGTAGTTATATACGGACGATCATATTATCTGTGAGGTTATGTCTTAGAACCTCTGCTGTATGTAAGTTAATATGAGTTTATTTAATGTAAGAACATGTAATTAATAGTATATAATTTATTATTACTGTACCTGTATATATGATGTATAATCCACTAAAATATTGTGAAACACACTGTAACAATCTAGAACAATGCAATGTGTGACTGGGTTTGTGTAGAAACTTCTTTACATTGTGAATACTGTAGGCTGTTGGAGACTCTCGAATTTACGAGAAAACATGTTGTGTCATATTCTTCTAGAAGCCTGGCCAGGCAACGTATATAAAGAGGCAGTCTTGGGAGTAGAGTTGAATGGTTTTGATGAGACTTGTGTGGAAGTCATGTTAGCCGAGTGTTTGAAGTCAAGTATGAGAATTGGTTATGTTGGTAGTTGGTTGGTTGACATGCAGGTGCTGCAGTCTCCAGTCTTTTTCTACTTCTTCGTAGAAGTGTTTTGTTTCAAGATGGAAGTTTATTAGTGCGTGTACAGAATATGTGTAAATAACTTGTAAATAAAACAGTGTACACAACTGACAGCATTCCATGTGTGCGTCTTTGTGGCGACATCAACTTTAAGAACACCAAAAGGTGCCTGATAGAGGCTGCCAAAGAATTTGCAGAAATATAAAGAAATATGGCTGGTGGAATGATACCTGCTAATCAGTCCTCCAGGAAATGCTCGGTGCTAGGAAACATTCTTACTCGACGGAAACTGAAACCGACTTGGGAACTTACAAATCCAACAGGCCCAAACAGTTAGAATGATCAGGACTGAGAAACTTAAGTTTGAAAAATCACTTATTGAAAAGATAGACCAAAACTTTAAGAGAAATGAAACCAGGAGTTCTAGAGAACATTCAAAAGGAAACTCGCTAGCTATAAGCCACCATCGCTATGCTTTCAGTGAAAGTACAGTACATTGGCAACTTCAAATGAAAAAAATTGTAACATTCTAGCAGACTACTTCAAGAATCTACTAAACTGCGATAAACCACAAAGCCCCATTGAGACCAAGGAATCCATACTCGGGTGCCCAAAATCCAGACCACCCGACAAAAATAAAATCAAGCACCACATTGCCTGTCTCAAAAACAACAGACCACATGGAGAAAGCTCTGTAATTGCAGAATTGTGGAAATATGAGCTCGAGGAATCAATTGAAATCTTGCAAAAACAAGTACAAGTTTTCCAATGTTTGGGTAGGGTTCCTTCAATCCAAAGATTGGAAAACGGCCCTGATCCATCCATTGCACAAGAAAGGCAGCATCAAAAATATCAACAACTACAGAGGAATATCCCTGCTACCAGTAACCTACAAAGTTCATTCACTTGCCATCCTGAAGTGTTACAAAGCCCAACTCGTGCCTCAGATAGGTGAATATCAGGGGGGTTCAGGAAAAATCGCTCTACAGCCGAACAGATACATAACCTTAAAACGATAATCAGGTATTGCACTGTAAGTTCCAAACAGTATCTGTCAGTCTTTGTTGACTTTAAGAAAGCGCACAACTGGATAGACCGCAAGATGCTGCTATAAACATACTTAAACTCTCAATGCCTAAATTTTTTTTAAAAAATTTTTCTAAAGAGATTTTTACTGAAAACTGTTTAGAAGTGTTAGATACATCATCTATTAGGAGACATTTAGGATAAGTGTCATAGATAAGTAGATAAAACCCGTCCTCATATGAGGGTGCTGTGCGTTACAAACTCTTCAAGGTGCATTTAAGTTAACACCTCCGATGTTTTTTCTCAGAACTGGAAACCGATAGAAACATGTGGTTTATTTAAAAATAATTGGGCAGTACTGTATGGCACAAAGAGCCCTAGTAGCAGTGATGAGAGTGAGACTGGTTTTTATACCTAAAATGGCAATGTTTTCATTGCAAGATCGGCGAGTCATTTTCATTTTCTCCATTTGTGTGGTGTGATACTGATTGAAATTCATCGCCAGTTCAGTGAGATGAATGAGATGTGGTGATGGTGTCATGGATGTGTCTAATGTGCATTCTTGGGTGAGACAGTTCAAAGAAGGCACTACGTTGGCGACAATAAACCACGACAATCTCGTCCTCGCACAAGGCGGTCTGGCTACATGATCGAGCGAGTGGAGAAAGTTGTTTTTTAGGATCGCCGAATTAGTGTGGAACAGATTGCCTCCAAAGTTGGCATTTCCGTGGGATCAGTGCACACAATCCTGCACGACGACCTGAAAATGTGAAAAGTTAAAAATGGCCGGAAAATGCTGCACGCGTGCTCTTTTTACCAAGACAATGCACCAGCGCATCGGGTGAACGTGACACAGCAGTTTCTTCATGAAAACAACTTCGAAGTGATTTCTCATGCTCCCTACCCACCTGATCTGGCTCCAGCGACTTTTGGCTGTTTCCAACGATGAAAGACTCTGTCCGTGACTGTACATTCACTAGCCGTGCTGCTATTGCAGCAGCGATTTTTCCGGTGGTCAAAACAGACCCCTAAAGAAGCGTTCACAGTGGTCATGGAATTGTGGCATCGACGTTGTGAAAAATGTGTGCGGCTGCAGCGAGATTGCGTCAAAAAGTGACACAAATTTCATACTTTCCATGTGATTAGTTAGTGAGAAAAAAATTGGAGGTGTTATATCTTGAATGCACCTTGTAACAGCAGTTATGTACATCATTCCTAACTTCTTGTGGTACACATCAAAACATTGTATGCTGAGGGTCACATTGCAATTTTGACAATAGGATCTAGGTTCTTCTTCTACTCTTTACTCATTTTCAAAGGACAGTAACCTGTTTGATTCTCCCTTACAATATCTTTTGCTTTAAATTCCGGGGATCAGAGATGAATTAGGAGGTCTCTGTTTTTTTTTTTGCTACTTGCTTTACGTCGCACCGACACAGATAGGTCTTATGGCGACGATGGGACAGGGAAGGCCTGGGAGTGGGAAGGAAGCGGCCGTGGCCTTAATTAAGGTACAGCCCCAGCATTTGCCTGGTATGAAAATGGGAAACCACGGAAAACCATTTTCAGGGCTGCCGACAGTGGGGTTCGAACCTACTATCTCCCGAATACTGGATACTGCCCGCACTTAAGCGACTGCAGCTATCGAGCTCGGTGAGGTCTCTGTTAGTGAGAAAGTTGTCAAATAACATTATGTGACTCCTAGGATTGTCGATACAGTCTATCATGTTCAGAACATGGAATCTTAGTAACATATTCTTTCACCCTCGGTCTGATTCTTTGCATAATATAGATTGAAATTGAAACAGTAAACACTTGATCCGCACAGGGCCCGTAACTTGTAACCAAATCTAGCCTTTTGTGAACTGTTTCAGGTTATTATTATACCCGTAGTATTTCACTATCACTTCATCCACCGCTGGACATTCTTCAAACACTCCAAACAGTTGAAATTCAGCATTTACCATCTCAATAAGAGGCCGTATTTTGAAGCCTGTGTCACTCTCGATTTTATTGACAAGATCATTACTGCAAAAATGAATTAGTCTCGTCAACTTCAGATATCTAATTTTTGGCATTGCTTCCTTGACAATTTCTACACCTAAGTCTTCATCTTTGACCAATACACTCTTTCTGAATGTAATCTGTGGCATCCAGTAAAGATCAGAAACCATACAAAACCTCTTAGTTCGTGAGGGCTGAGAGTGAAATCTGGGATGTTCTTTTACTTACAAGATATCAAATAGTTTCCCTTGCTATATGTTCAAATATCACTCCATGAAAAAAAAAAATTCAAAGATTTCTCTTGGTAAGAGGAATTTGAGTTCGTACTTCATTCTCCCCAGTCTCACCTTGGTATTTTCTCTAATACGGCACTTTTGTATATTGGGTATTTTCTTTCTTCCAGTCTGCTTTCTCCTTAGTAAAGAGACACCCTTTTCTTGATTTACCAAAGTAACTAGCTGGAATTATTGGAGCAAACTTTTCTCTTTCACCATGTTTCTGTAAAAGGAGCAAAATGCTGAATATAAAATTTAAATATAATTCACTGTACTACAAGCCAAGACAGTCAAGGGGACCTCACACAGTGTACAGAGTGATAATCTAAGTGGTAACTAGTTCACAAATGCAGCATTTGCAAATGGTCAACAATGCTTGAGAATGCCCAAATGCCCAGCATCGTCATTTGAGGACACTCAGTTTACAACAAAAATTACTCAACATCAGTGCAGCAAATAAAAGCAAACCATGAATGTACAACAAATTAGAGGCTTTGTATGCAATATTCTAGCAGTATAGAAGTCACAAACAGAAATCCCAGAAAACAATGCTCTAAAAAATGGGAATTTGCAAAATAATTCTTTGCAGGTCATGGAAAACTTTGCTTAACTTTTGAGATATCTCAATAATTTACTTCATAATGATTAATGGTATTCGACAGTAGTCCACTGAGAATGGGTACCAAATCCAAAGGAATCATGGTAGATTCTCTAACTTTTGCCTATGACATCGCCATTCTGTCAAACGACGTGGAAACTACTAGGATACAAATTGAGCTGTTACAGGAAATTGCTGAACAAACTGGCCTGGATATCATTTGAAAAAAAAACAGAAGTAATGACTAACATCAAAGACACATCACCAAAACTCCCGATGGAATACAGGGACATCAGGAGAGTACAACATTTTTTAAGTACCTTTCTGAGATCATCATGAAAAATGGACTGGACAAGGAAGGGCTTGGGGAACGAATGTGCAAACTTGAAATAGCCTACCAAATGTCACACACGATCTACAGCAAAAAATGCCTTTCCCAGAACACTAAGATATGTCACTATGAAATGGTTTTGAAGCCAATAGTTAGGTATGCAGCCAAACCCTATCCCTAAATGCCAATTAAGGACTCATTGAAGAATTGGAGAAAAAAAAAAAAAAGCCCAGAATCATTAGAGGAATCATGGGATCCAACTACAGGTATGGCAGCCACCAAAAAAGATCCAACAAGAAAGTCTATAACAAAATAGAGAAAATTACAGACACGATCCGCAAAAAAAGGCACGATTTTACTGTCACCTCAGACGAATGGATGGAAACAGGTTGACCTAACAGATTTTTCACTCGTTTGGTGGTTCAAAACCCAAAACCACGATGCCTTGGTTTAGAAACACCAAAGACGACTTTCAAGTGTTACAGATCAAACCGGAAGATGCCTTTGACCGATAGTTTTCCGAAAAGAGATAGTAATGAATGGGCTAAACCAAGACAAACAACTGAAAAGAAGACAGTGTCCTTTGTACAGAGGAATACAAGCAGGCCCACTCAGAAAGAATGAGGGAATTCTGGGATCAAAATAATGTGCACTAGATACAACACACATAACAAGGTCAGCTTTATACGGTATAAATAACTACTGTGCAGATAAAAAACCATGAGAATGTCCTTGTCATAATAATTATAATGTTATTGATTTTATGTCCCATTAACTACCATTCTTGTATGGTTATCAGAGATGCTGAGGCACTGGAATTTTGTTCTGCTGGAGTTCTTTAACACGACAGAAATCTAACAACACGGTTTGGGGTGGTAATTATTGTTTTAAAAGGAAGTATAACTAGGCAACCATCCTTTATTGACATTAATCAGAGGGGGAAAAATAGAAGGCGTCCAACACTTCAAAAAGTGAAGGTATCGGCCAAAGAAAGACAAGGGCCACGAAGGGCGTGAAAATTAAAGTCTCTGTAGGCCTCGTAAACCTAATACCGTCGAGATTGGAAAAGAAAAAGACTTGACCACGGGAAGTCAGATAGGATAGATGAAAGTGAGGAGCCTGGCACAAGTAAGTCGAAACAATGACAGGACTTGGCTAAGGGTCCCATGGTCTTCAATCCATACTCCCAATGTAAGACCTCTGGGGCCCCTTCTACTCGCCTCTTAAAACAGGCAGGGGATACCATGGGTGTTATTCCATCATCCCCTCCCTCCCACAGGGGGGATGTACTGATACAAGGCTGGCATATTTAAGCACCTTCAAATATCACCAGACTAAGCCAAAATCGAACTAACCTACTTGTATTCGGAAGGGCAGCAGCCTATTATCTTCTTCATTAAGCCTGGCAATGACCGTGTCCATAGCCAAGCCATCATAGATCATACGACGTCAGATCACTTAGCATTATTATATAGGGTATTTGGAAGGTAAGTACAAATATTTTTCTGTAGGTTATTGGCGGGGCCATGAATTCATAATGATGTCAAAATAATGTGCTATTTAAAAAAGAAAAAATGAAGTTGAAAATATGATGTTTGTAACTAAGGTAATATTTAATGATGAACCACTTGGGGCTTTCCTGACACACACTACAATATTTTCCAGTGTGGAAATATTTGCTCTTTTATGTGGAACATTTTCATACAACTTACCCATACATACTCTATTACCTGAAGCTGCAGTGCAGTGATGTACTTAGGAATTGTTTCTTGCACATTACGCAAGCGGAATACATCCTGAAGCCACACTGAAGTGATGTGTTCAGCTGCAGTGCAGTGATGTACTTAGAATTGCTTCTTTAATATTATGCATGCATACTGCCTGAAGCATAGTATGGCAGGCCAACAAAGCTACTACCTACCTCACAAACTTTGCATTCTACCTCAAGCTCCTCCCTCAGACAAACCATTCACTAAATTTAATAAATCATATTTTACGAACTATGGACGTTATTGCCTTCTGTAAGGTTGTTTGTATTTATTTCCCAAACACCCTGTTAATAATAATGTTACTGATTTTTCGTCCCACTAACTACAATTTTATAGTTTTTGGAGAGACTGAGGTGCTGGGATTTTGTCCTGGAGTAGTTCCTTAACGTGCCAGTAAATCTACTGACACAAGACTGTTGTATTTGAGCACCTTCAAATACCACTGGATTGAGCCAGGATCGAGCCTCCCAAGTTGGACTCGGAAGACTAGCATTCTACCATCTGAGCTACTCAGCCTGGAACCCTGTTAAGATTTTATTTACCCTGTCCTGAAATATACTTGATGTGTCAACCTCAAGTCTCGTATTAGTATTGTAAAGGAGGGTTGTGAAATGGCTTTGGAAAGATGGCTGGATTAGTGTGAGTGCTGAGGATGGTTGTTGAATCTCAAAAAAGGGAAGGGATGTGGATATTTAACAGTGAAACTAGATATTCTGACTGAAAATATCCATTTAAAATCCTTTTGAAGGAAGTTCAGGTCAGCTGCATGTCTCCTGATGTGCAGTGGTGATACATGCTCCTGAATTTTCATTATCTTCCTATATCTCAGGCTGTGAGGATGTTAGGTCTTACATACGAGCAACTGAAATTTGATTCCCTGATGGTTCGATAATGCTGATCAGATTGATCTCTTCAACTCTTAAACATGGTTGCAGGATGGAAATCTACTGCAAAAAATAATATAAATTAAACTAGTGTTTCTTGCATCCGGGAGATAGTAGGTTCGAATCCCACTATCGGCAGCCCTGAAGATGGTTTTCCGTGGTTTCCCATTTTCACACCAGGCACATGCTGGGGCTGTACCTTAATTAAGGCCACGGCCGCTTCCTTCCAACTCCTAGGCCTTTCCTATCCCATCGTTGCCATAAGACCTGTGTCGGTGTGACGTAAAGCCCCTAGCAAAAAAAAAAAAAAAAAAAAAAACTAGTGTTCTCCATAGTCTCATGGTGGTGTTACTTTGGGCTATTAATAGTAGTATTTTTGTTGGATAACATTTTGTCACTAGAAATTTAATTTCATATTTGTTTAGAATTCGCATGGTCTAGGCTGTAACTGTTCCCTCTCGTCATAACACATTGGGAGATGAAAGTTATTATCTTGGGACACATGAATATCAAATAAACTATTTGTGGCTTGCCCGCAAATTGCCACGCAAATAGAAACAATTAACATTCCATGGTTCCCCATTTCTCTATGTAATGTTTGGGCGCCATGGTTACAGTTTTAAATAAAACTGTAAACCAAAATTTATATTTACTAGCATAGAGACTTATTCTTAAATCACAGGGGTAGGATTTTAAATAATGAACCATTAAGTATCGCTTAAGAAAGAAAATTAACGCAATATAAAATACAAATGAATTTATTATACAAAAAAAAATGAGATGAATCGGAAAAGTTTCCTTAAAGCGTGGAGGAATTTATAATTTACTGAATTTACTAATGCTTGCTTTATCTAATTGAAGCTCACCAATTGCAGCTTTCGTTGACGTCATCTGGTTTCCGTGGTTACTCGTTCTCTTCTTCTCGATGTAGACTTTGCTCCATGGACATCCTTCCTTCCTTCTCTTATATGGTACGGGCTATCTGGACTAGCACTCCCTATTTGCCTAGTCTTTAAATTAGACATTGGCCCTATACTTGTAAAAACTGATCAGCGTTGATCGTATGAGGAGAAAATTCAGAGATATGAATTTTTCCATATTAGTAGAAATCTCAATCCAACTGAGCTATACTATTTATACGGTACAGACTTGTACCAAAATTCCGTAGACTTGAACTAAACATAGTTCTTCGTCCACAATATTTACTGAAAATAACACAAGCCGTAAGTTTGTTTCGTGTCACGCAGATCCGATAACATTACCGCACGTAAGTACTGTATCGAAGCGATAACACATTGTACAAAAGTAACTATGTCACGGAGCGACCACACACTGTTTCAAAAATCAAATCACGTCGTTCAAAGTAGATGTTCACAGTAGAAGTAGTAGTGATGGAGTATCTCGTTAGGTTGTAAGGTTGAAAGGTCGTAAGGTTGTTAGGTCCCGTTCTCGTGTTGAGAATCAGTATATATCCGGGCTCACCCCCACTCTTGGTAACAGTTCAATCTCAAAACTCATATACAACGAAGTATCTGATTCGATAGATCGAAGCATCAACTCCCCTTCTCTTCTTCCTCGACAAGTCCAGAAGGCGTGGCGATGATATAGCTGACCAGCTTGCAAGCCTCGCGCACGGGTCGCTGTTTACTAGCCTTGGTCATAAAATAAACCCATGACTCACGCAAAATCCCAAGCTTCAAGAATAACCCTCCGTATACACAAATATGAGATGAAATGAAAACAACTATGTCTCAACATATTGACCGTATTTACAACATAATGAATTCTTATCCTACATAATATAATAATTTAAATAATAAAACGATGTCATCATATATACAGTATGATTCCAAAATGCCTTGATTACAAATGATTGACGTTGAATAAATATGTTATTACAAATAATTGCCGATGGCGGATAAACTTGATATCAAATGATATCGCGTAAAATGATATTATATTAAATTAGTAGGGCTGGAGAAGCCTGGACGGTTACAAGGCTGTGTGCATTAATTTTTTATAAACGTATGTAGTAAATATTTACACACAAATTTCTTTCTTTGTCTCTGTATGTTAAAAAAAGATATGGAAGTCCATTGTTCAATATTCTTGTTTGAAAACGAGAAATTGATATGGTACCAAATAACAGTTACTTTTGAAGTTTTCTGATCCAACTATTGCTTCTGCCCATGATATCATTTTGATTGATAGTCTTCATTTTAGATAACAAATTGCATGCTATTATTCTCTGATTGTTCCATGAACTTAACTGTATTGTTTGTGTTGGTTTTGAAGTACCAGTACTCATCCCGAGTGAATATATTACTTGTCTCAAGGGAAATCTGTAATTGTGTTGTTGATTTTGTTTATAGATGTTGCCAGCGTTGAGCTCTCAGAATATGAACCTCATTGCATCGCAAGTGCTCTGAAAAAGTTTCTGCGTGAGCTTCCAGATCCTGTAATTCCAGTCCAGTGGTACGATCGCTTCTTGGAGGCTTCCCGTAAGTGTCATGTTAGACGAGTTGACATTTAATTTTTAATAATATTCATGGTTATGCTCTTGATATTCATCAGAGGGTTTCATTTCCTTTCTTACATCTGGTTTATCAATTATTTACATTTTCTTAAACTGTAGGGATGCTCTGCAAGAGAAATAGGAAGACATAGTTAGTTGGTTCAGTTCTTCCTAGACACTGCACATATTTGGCAACCATCTTGAGTGTGTTTTTATTGCAGACTTTTCCACATCTGTTCCAGCACAATAGTGGGACGTATGTGTATAGTAATCGCCACGTAACGAAATACCCCAGAAAGTAAATATCGCCGCCCGATGCTCTTCTTTTCTCTTTTTTGTAATGGCTGATCACTGCTGCCAACCTGCCTGGTTACATATTAAAATCACCAGACATAACCAAACAAACTAACCTCAATGTAAACACCGATAATAAATGTTTCCCTACCCTAGTAAATGATAAAAGTTAAGATGAAATAAATCAAGATATTCATAATTAAGTCGGTTTCCACGCTCCATGAGAAATTTAGGAAATAAACACCCTTTCTCACTCAAATTAATGTTACATATATCTGTCTTTATTTTGATATGCAGTAGGCGTACTATAACCATATTCTTGAAAATAGGGGCGTGTTAAACGATGCAATTTGTTTAATAAGTCTTTGCAGTGTGATTTTCGAAAGTCCAATGACTTCCCTTTCTTTTGCGCGAACATTTCCTTCTCTCTTCAATACCGGTAACCCGTAGCCTAAGGAGAGAGATTGGGCATATTTTCAGCCTGCAGGCTGGTTATATCTTCACGGTTATCAGGAAACATATAGGAATACTAATGTGCCAAGCTACGTGAACGGAAATTAGGTCAGCTTCAAGCTCACTGCAGAATTGAATATTAGTTCTACTATCTACTTCTATCGTTTTCACATACACCGAGGTGCCAGTATTTCGTCCCGCAAGAGTTCTTTATGTACCAGTAGATCTAGACATGAGGCTGGAGTATTTGAGCACTTTCAAATACCGCCGAACTCGAATCGCCAACCTGAGCTAGTCATACATTCTCTCCTTCACTCGCTTAAAATAATGTTAAACATTTCCTGCCTTTATTCTGATTCTGATGTATGCATTACTATAACTGCATTCTTAAAGAAAGGGGGGAGGGAATATAGATTGAATAATTCATTGCGATTTCTGCAAGTTCAAGGACTTACCACATAAGACATATGTCCTTCCTTTTAATAATAATGCTAACAGCTTTACATCCCACTAAGAACTTTTACGGTTTTCGGCATTTGGCATTTTAAACATATTTTCAGCTTACAAGTTGGTGTATCTCAAGCTTTCAACATTACGGAAACCAATGTACAGGAGCACTATGAGTCAAACAACATTACCAGATTTTTACATATATATTGGCTTAAATCACATGAAGACAGGTTGTGATGCAAGAATTGGATAGGAAAGAGGGCTAGGATTTAAGATGTAAATAAGCGTACAGACACAGCACTAGCCTGAAATGAAAATGACGGGCAAAAAAAAACTTCAGACCTGCCAACTGTGGGGTTCGAATACATCACCATCTCCTGAAACCAAGCTAACAGCAATGTGATCAAACTGCACAGCCAGTTCACTCAGTTTCCTATGACGCGTAATAGGCCTACCACATGGGCGACCCACTTACCTGTATATGGATCTTCAATTCTTCAATTATTTTTTTTTTTGCTAGTTGCTTTACGTCGCACCGACACAGATAGGTCTTATGGCGACGGTGGGACAGGGAAGGGCTAGGAGTGGGAAGGAAGCGGCCGTGGCCTTAATTAAGGTACAGCCCCAGCATTTGCCTGGTGTGAAAATGGGAAACCACGGAAAACCATTTTCAGGGCTGCCGACAGTGGGGTTCGAACCTACTATCTCCCGAATACTGGATACTGGCCGCACTTAAGCGACTGCAGCTATCGAGCTCGGTGGTTCTTCAATTATACATGTATGCAAAAAAACATTATGCACCTTAGTAAGAGGTACTTCCCTAGTTGGTTCTCTGATTGGTGCACGTATAACAAATATGTTTGGGAAGAAATACTTTTATTTTATATTTATTTATATCATAAAGAAGTCATGTTGTCATAGCAAAACGAATATGCAACGAAGAAATGAATCCGAAGAGATAAGCATTATTTACTGCATTAAATATTAGTTTATTTACATGTTAAGCGATATGTAGTAGTAATAACAATAACAACAACAAACGTGTGCAATAAGGAAAAAGGAAATAAATACAAGTAAATATAAATATAATTTACAACATTTAGAGCCATTCCATGGTCACTGAATTACAAAGCAGGGGTATGAATAAACAAACATAATAAACATGAATACTAATATTTAAAAAGCAAAAAGCAAAGTCATCTCCGTACAAACCATGAAAGCCATTGGAAAGGGGGAAGGTGAAGGCTTCCACTATCCATGACGTTGGCACTTGGTGGGGTGGGCTGGAGTGGTTAGCTCAACGCATGACCGCCTTTGCCCCCAATAGTTAACTGGTACTCATTTATCATACGCAAAACATTCCTTCCAAATTACGTTAAACCTCTGTCACTCATTATTATTATTATTATTATTATTAATAAATTGCAAATGGGAAATACCCCGGTGGCAACGGTCACTTACAGTAATGTGATAATAAAGTTAACATAATTACCCAACTACAACAAACAAACAAACAAACAACAAGAGTACAAGAAGCAGATATATGGAAGGAAAATATAACAAGAATTACTGCTAGTTTAATATTCTAAATCGAGCAACATCATATACAAATTCACACACAACTTAAGTTTTTACAGTGCTTAACAATTTGGCTTACAATATTATAGGTTGACCTTACTACTAGCTTAACATTATAAGTGATAATAAAGTGAAGTTAAACCGTAATTACCCTACAACAACAACAACAACATTACAACAAGCAAGAAATACTACTAATTAAACTTTCTAAATCCAGTGTCATTATATACATATTCACACACAACTTAAGTATTTCCAGTACTTAACACTACAAATTACAATACTATAGATTGAACTTACTACTAGCTTAACACTACAAGTGATAATAAAGTTAAATCATACTACCCAACAACTACAACAACTCAAGTACAAAAAGGAATTCCATGGAAAAAAATATTACAAGAAATACTACTAGTCATTCTAAATCCAGCATCATGTACAGTTTCATACACAATTTAATTATTTCCAATACTTGCTACTATGGCTTACAAAACTATATATTGAGCTTACTACTAGCTTAACGTTACAAGTGATGATAAAATAAAGTTAAAAACATTGTTAATTAACCAAGAACAACAACAATTACAAAAACATGAGTACAGCAAGCACTTCCCTGGAAAGAGAAAACCACAAGAAAAAGCCTCCCAGTTTCACAATCGAAACCAAGCAGAAAATCACAAATTTAGTGCCCGTAATTTACAACTTTTACTTTTCATTTTACACAAATGGTCTTAAATGACTTGATACCAGAAGGGAATCTATCAAAGACTGCCGCAGGTAATTTATTCCAATCCCTTATGGTCCTGTTGACGAAGGAAAACTTGCCCACATCCGTATGCTGGTTTCTGGCCCTAATTTTATGCTTATGATAATTTCTCGATAAGTATGAGGGAGGTTAGATAGATAGATAAAGAATGGGTGAACCCTGCCTTCGCAGGGCTCCACACGTAGGTCTGTGAAGACCCTTTGTGTCCCTTAAACGGGTTTGCCTAGTCCAGACCTAGTGCTCCTATAAAGGATACCAGTGCCCGGATGTTGGCATTCCTGATGTCTTCCAGGCTCACGAAATGTGAGCCAAGGTATCGATGTCTAGTGCTTGCAAGAGCCTCACACTGACATAACACATGCGCGGACGTCTCCTCCTCCCTACCGCATCTTCTACACATCAGATCCTGACTGATTTTCATGATGTGTAGGTGTCTCTGTAAGGTATTGTGGCCTGTCAACAGTCCAACTACCATTCGCATTCTGGTCCTATTCAAATTTATCAGGACCTTTTTATAACTTTGGCTAGGCCCTTTGATAAGTTCACGTGCCTGCCTTGCTATAGTTAACCTCTTCCAAATGTCTAAGTGAGACTGGTTTGTCCACTGGGATATTACCAGTTTCACGCTTCGGAGTGACACTCCCAGGAAGGGCTCTGGTCCTATAAAAGGACCTTTTGAGCCTTGTTTCGCTAGTTTGTCAGCTTCTTCATTTCCACTGATACCTGTGTGCCCAGGGACCCGTAATAGGGTAATTGAGCTAAATTCACACAGCTGATCTAACATCCTTTGGCATTCACATACCATTTTTGATGTTGTTTTAACTGCACATAGTGCTTTTAACGCTTCCTGGCTATCGCTGCAAATAGTGATACAATGAGGGAGGTTATAACCTATTCCTAATACAACTCCAAGCAGCCCTTCCCGTATAGCTCTTATAAAGACCACACAGGCGAGCTCTAGTTCTTCTAGATTCAAGACTTTCCCAATTAATGGTATTCCTTCTATTCCCAGTTACGAAACGCATCGCTCTTCTTTGAACTTTCTCTAGGGAATTTATTAAACCAACATGCAGATCCATATTCGAGAATGGGTCTTACAACGTATTTATAAGGTTTATTTAAACCTACTAGGGTGGTGAGCACATAAATAAGAATTCAATGAAAGTATTTTCCTTCTGGACCTTCATGCCAGACAGATTTTTTTTTTTAAACAAATTTTTTTTCACTATAATATGATTTATCTATAGAGCAAAACCGCTATGCAGTGTGCGTATCATAGCAATCGAGATGGAATTGGTAATGTACTATGTATCTGTAGAGCCTATATACGACTTTTTACAATTACTTCTAAAGTGAATTTCAGCTGTGTGACAACGCTGAAAAGACTATGGACTTAGAGATTGGCATTCCTGAAGAGGGTTTTCTACACTTTCCCATTTTCACACATTGATTCAAGAGTCTGTATTGACTTGTGACAAAACCACTGTATTCTTCCGAAAACCACTGATAGGGACAGGTTTGGTTGTGATCCACCGAAAACAAATTATAATGACCGGTTAGGTAGTGATCCATCGAAAACCACTGATTGTCGCAGGGTTAGGTTAGGTTTGACAGGATTTGTAATTGAGCGACTGTTGTCATTGAAAAAACTGTCGTGACGACTGAAGGCAATAAACATAAAACTGAATCCATTGGTCTACAAAGTTTTCATTCAGTAGATACGCTAGGAACTGGCGAACCAAAACCGTACATACAAAGTTTACAGGAATCAACAAAACAGGATATTAATTCGTGGTACTCATTGTTCTTTAAAGAGAAGAAATATCCTGTCAACAATAGCTGCAGTGAACATGCTTTTTCACTATTATTGTCTGGCCCCATGGCTAAATGGTTAGCGTGCTGGCCTTTGGTCACAGGGTGTGGGTTTGATTCTCGACAGGGTGGGGAATTTGAACCACCGTTGGTTAATTTCTCTGGCACGGGGGCTGGGTGTATGTCGTCTTCATCAACATTTCACTATTATTGTGTAAAATAGAAACTTACTAGTTTTGACAAGTACAGTATGTTCAACAGCGACTCCTGAATGATGACGGGCATGATGTCCAACCTCACTAATCTATGTTCCAGACTATTTCTACTTAAAAAATTGTATTTGTCCTTTAATGTGATTTTGCAACTTTTGCTGAATATTTATGTGGCTGAAATGAAGGTGGATAAGCTACATGGTCTCCTTTATATAGGAAGAATGTATCGTGGAAATTAACTCAATTTCGGTTTCATGTACATTACAGTTTCTCTAAGATATATTGATAGTAATTCAGTCATGTACGACGACGATGTATTTCATGGTAAAGACAGCTGCCTCTGTGGATCAGTGGTAGAGTGACGGCCTCCGAATCCCAATATAGCGGGTTCAAACCCGGCAGAGGTAGTCGGATTTTTGAAGGGCAGAAAAAAGTCCATTCGACACTTCATGTCGTACGATGTCGGCATGTAAAAGATCTCTGGTGACACATTTGGTGTTTACCCGACAAAATTCATTAAATCTCAGCCACAGACGCCCAAGAGAGTTTCGGTTTACTCGGTCTGCCATCTAGTGGGCCTAGAGTATAACGGAACGTCAAAATTGACGAGCAGACAGCCAGATGGCGTCAACTTGAAATGTCTGCACATGGTAGCTGAGGCCATACGATTATTATTATTATTATTATTATTGTTATTATGGTAAAGACGAATTACTTTGCAATGCTATCTATCTTAATGGTAATGTACTATGTACCTCTACTAGTGTAGGCTACTGAGTGCTTGATTCGAAGCAGTGTATCGATTCATTCAGTGTCCGAGTGAATCGATTCACAGGAACGGCAAGCTCACGGCACACAAATCATGCACAATCACGGCTCAGTGAGCCACACGACACACACGGCTCCTTATAGGCACACTGGACACTGGCGGGGAGTCGAGCTTTCGCTGCAGCGAGCCACAGTGAATCATGGCACACTGAAAGAATCGTACGCAGTCATGGATCAGTGAGACACAACACACACATGGTTCATTATCGGTACACTGGACATTGGCGGGGAGCCGAACTTCCTCTGAAGCAATACATACAGAGTCATGGTACACTGAAAAAATCGTATGCTATAATGGACTCTCGAGCTCAGCTCATTTGAAAATAATACCTATTTGCATCCACTGTCCTCTTCTTACAGGGAGTTTTAAACAATACATGGATTTATTTGCAGTGTTAAAAAGATAGAACACAATTCCAAAGTACCTAGGTTGTAAGTAGGTAGTCAATTAGGTTATTCTAATTACTGTATTAGTTTAATCAATCAGTATCTTTATAACTAGTTGACGTTCGACAATTACTTAAACTCAGCTCTCTAGCCTCCACACCTGGCTGAGTGGCTCAAACGGTCGAGGCGCTGGCCTTCTGAACCCAACTTGGCAGGGCCGAGCTCAGTGCGGTGGTATTTGAAGGTGCTCAGCCTCATGTCAGTAGATTTACTGACACATAAAAGAGCTCCTGCAGGACTAAATTCCAGCACCTCGACGTCTCAAAAAAAACCTAAAAGTTGATAGTGGGACATAAAGCCAATAACATTATTATTTAGCCTACCCTATGACTATGAGTCATGCTCATGACCACTCGAAAATGTCTGTTTTATATTTGGAAGAACCACTCGGTATTCTCTTAGTTTGTATGTCGCATCATTGCACAATACTTCAATAATCGAATCACGAGGTTACCGATGTACGTGGACAGTGAGTATGTAAGTAGACTGATGCAATAGATTAAATAAATGATGTTTAATCAGAAAACCAGTGGGCTACTGTACATCTCCTGTAGCCTATACAAAATATGACGATTTTAAAAAAGCCTCTGCTGATAGAAAAAGACATTTTCAAAGATGACCGAGTTAGCTGGCCGTGCGTTTAGGGTCGCGTAGCTATGAGCTTGCATTCGGGGAATGGTGGGTTCAAATCCTACCGTCGGCAGCCGTTAAAATGGTTTTCGGTGGTTTCCCATTTTCACACCAGACACATGCTTGTGCTGTACCTTAATTAAGACCACGGCCGCTTCCTTCCCACTTCTAGCCCTTTCCTATCTCTTCTATCCTCTTTGTCGCCATAAGACCTATCTGTGTTGGTGCGACGTAAAGCAAATTGATTTATATTTAATATGTGGGCTACTTATTGTGGACACAGGTATTTTTATATGTAATTCTCTCTATATATATACAGTATACGTGAGTTGTGACTTTCAGAGAACTGTGGAAAACCATTAGATTAGTGATGGGACATTCGATTCATTTTACTGAATCGATTCATTTGATTCCGTTCACGTTACTGAATCGATACAGTGATCCGATTCACGGCTCATTGGTCACCGCTCCTACTGCATCTGTGTAGTATGTGCTGGTAAGACAGCAGCAACAGCATTCAGTGCTCGCAGCTGCCATCTGGTCTTCATACTATGAACTCCTTTCTTAGAAAAAATGTTAGTTACTCTAATACATCGAAGGTTTCCGGCGACGCAAGGTGGGAAAGGTTAGGAAGGTAGCAGCCATGGCCTGAATTAAGGTACAGTCCCAGCATTTCCTGGTGTGAAAATGGGGAAACTACGGAAAAACCATCTTAACGGCTGCCGACGGTGGGATTCAAACCCACCATCCCCCGAATGCAAGCGCATAGCCACGCGATATTAACCGCACGACAACTCGCTCAGTCTTTTAAAAAAAAGTATTTTTCTATCAGCTGAGGATTTTTTTAAATCGTCATATGTTGTATAGGCTACCCGACATGTACAGTAGCCCGCTGGTTTTCTGATTCAACATACTGTTATTGCGTCTGTCCACATATGATTGAAGTCTTGTGCAACGATGCGACATATGAACTGAGAGAATACTGAGCCGTTCTTCCCAATATAAAACAGGTACTTTTGAGTGGCCATGACTCATGAGCATGACTCATAGTCATAGGGCAGGCTAGAGTCGAGTTTAACTGTCAAATGTCAACTAAGTTATAATACTAAGATTCATTAAACTAATAAATAGTATAACCTAATATCCTACCTACTTACTAGCTACTTCAGAATTATGTTGTGACTACCTTTTTAACACTGCAAATAAATCCATCTATTATTTAAATCTCCCTGTAAGAAGAGGACAGTGAATGCAAATGGGTATTATTTTCAAATGAGCTGAGCTCGAGAGTCCATTATAGCATACGATTCTTTCAGTCTAGCATGGCTCACTGTATGTCTCGCTGCAGCGGAAGCTCAGCTCTCCGCGTGTCCAGTGAGCCGATAAGGAGCCGTGTGTATCATGTGTCTCACTGAGCCGCGCTCGTTCACGATTCTTTCGATGTGCCATGATTCACTGTATGCCTCGCTGCAGCGGAAGCTCAGCTCTCCGCGTGTCCAGTGAGCCGATAAGGAGCCGTGTGTATCATGTGTCTCACTGAGCCGCGCTCGTTCACGATTCTTTCGATGTGCCATGATTCACTGTATGCCTCGCTGCAGCGGAAGCTCGGCTCTCCGCGTGTCCAGTGAGCCGATAAGGAGCCGTGTGTATCATGTGTCTCACTGAGCCGCGCTCGTTCACGATTCTTTCGATGTGCCATGATACACTGTCTCGCTGCAGCGGAAGCTCGGCTCCCCGTCAACGTCCAGTGAGTGCGCCACTCAGCACTGTCCGCTGGGAGTAAGCTGAATCGTGTGCCATGAGCTCGCCTTTCCTGTGAATCGATTCACTCGGACACTTGAATGAATCGATACACTGCCTCGAATCATGCATTCAGTAGCCAACACTACATTAGATAGTGTATAAAATTTAAGTTATGTCAGTATTTTAACAGGCGTACAATGTTTACATCGTGTATTGGTGACAGAGTGCTGTCTCCCTCTCTCTCTCCCCCCCTTGCCCGCTCCTCATCACATTGCGCCACAGCAGTTCTAGATAATTCCACTCCGATTGGACACTGATCCCCACCTGCACATCTATACCGCCCTGTAACTTGTAGATACACAATTCCCACAATTTTGAAATGTAACTTCGTTATATCAGAAAGGACGGGGCAATCAGAAATGTATTATTTCCCAGCAAAGTTATAACATTCTTAATCTCATGGAATGGCTCTTACAATGGTACAGCTAACTCCTCGGCTTCTCTTCTTTCTTCTTCTTCTACATCTTCTTCATCTTCCTCCTCCGATTCACTGCTTCCATGATGAATGACTAGTTCCTCCACTTCAGGAAGACCTCTCACCTCATTATTGTAGAACTCGACAATCTTCTTCTCAGTGTGTTTTACTTCATTTCTCCACATCTCTGCTGTCACCTATAAGATATATTGAAGTATCACAGCCTGACAAGTATATTATAAACTCCACTTGCATATATCCAATAAATAACATTTCCACTTGGCCTACCTGATCAAGAGATTCTTTCCACACAGCTGTAGCTCTGTCCAATCCGTGACCAGGTCTTGAAGCCACTGTTTTGTTATAATACTGTTTTGCCACAGACCATACAAATTCGATGGCATTGAAAAATGAGTGGTATGGAGGAAGTCGTAAGACAGTATGGCCTTCACTGTGCAGCATCTCGTCAACAATGTACCTGGTTTTAAAGAAACAGAGAAATATTGTTATGCATACATGAAAGTCAAATACACGAGTGTAAACAACATTATCTAAACTTATGTTTACGTGCTTCTGTACCTCTTTAAGTGACTTCGATTCATATTACACAACCTTTGCAGCTCATCTTTTGTGGCATTTTCTGGTGGAGAAACTCCATTCTGCCTTAACCATGACTGTAAATTAAAGGAAAAATAAAAATTAATTTCTGTAACATCATTAAACATCATTCAGTAGAAGGAAATATTCAATTAAGTATAATTACCACTAATTGATCCTTCCTCCATTTCGTTGTTGGTTGATGCTCAACAAGCTTACAGTGATATGGTGCATTATCCATTACAATAACACAGGGTCCTATATTTCTTAATCCTACGATTAATTGCGTCTTCACCCACATCTGAAATTTCTCGCTGTTCATAGCACCATGGTAATCCTGATTCTCTTCAAGTTTGTAGCAAATATCAAATCAGCACCTGTAAGAATTTTAAGTTTTAGTATGAAGTTATTTGTTCTAAAAAAAGTATAGGCCTATTAATAAAAAATGTGATTTCTGTTGAATGATACAAAAAGCTGTCTGATTTTAAGTAAAACCAACTACTGTGTAGCAAAGTCACCTGATGATGAAGTCAATTAATTACTACTTACACTACTTTATCGTAACATCTCTCATGAATGTATCTCCATTAGTAGGCCTATATCTGGATTAGAAGTCCACGATCACTTGCATAAAAGATATAAGTATAAACACCCATTTCAATACCTTAGAACAAATGTAATTGCTGCGAACACTGAACCTATATCAGGCAGTAAGAAATAAGAAGCTTGGAAGGTGTTCAACAGTCAGGTATCAAGCACTGATTCAGGTGGAGATTGTCGAATGCAGAATAAACATAATAAATAGGCCTACAATACAAGTAATTTACTGATACAAATATCCAGTAATATTATATGAAAATACACTGAGTAAGTTTTGATTGAAATACCTCTCTAAGGTTAATCATTGGCCTAAAGTGAATACCTGCAAGTCTTTTTAATAACAGTGGAGAAGTCAAAATCAAAAACCACGTACAGAGCTCAATGAGCCGTAAGTTATAATGCCACTTCCGACCTAGTGCCAGTCAATTTCAATCAATCAGTCACCACTGATCTGCACTTAGGACAGAAGATGTAGTTTCAGGGATAGGCCTAGTATTTTCTTCAATAATTGCAAAGAATTTGGAAATTTATTGAACATCTCCCTTGGTAAATTATTCCAATCCCTAACTCCCTTCTTAAAAAAAAACAAATATTTGCCCCACTTTTCATCAACTTTATCACTGTACTGTGATCTTACCTACTTTTAAAATACCACTGAAACGTATTCGTCTACCAATGTCATTCCACACCACCTATCCACCGACAGCTCAGAATATACCACTTAGTCCAGCAACTTGTCTCCTTTCACCCAAGTCTTCCCAGCCCAAACCCGACAAAATTTTTGTAACGCTACTCTTTTGTCAGAAATCACCCACAACAAATCGTGCTTCTGTCTTTTGAACTTTTCCAATTCTCAAACCAAGTAATCCCAGTGAGGGTCTCATACACAGGAACTGTACTTAAGTTGGGGTCTTATCAGAGACTTATGTGCCCCCCCCCTGCATCCGTACTACAAACCCTAAATACCCTCATAACTATGTAAAGAGAGATCACCTCACTACAATAAAATGAAGAAGAACATACCAGGTACAAAGCCATCCTTCGTTCCAGCATGAACAATAACCAGTCTTCCTCCCTCAGACACAGGTCGACGAATTACTCCTTGAACATCATGTCCAGATTTGTGTGGTTTATTCCAGGAGTATGTGGGTGACCCTGAAAGACAAATGCACAACTGAAACCAAAGACACCTGATGAAGATAAATTATTCCAAGATTTTTTAAATATAAAATGTAATATATAACATATATATTCACCATTCATAAAAATCCAAGTCTCATCCAAGAAAACAACAGGTTTTGGTTTCTCACTGTCCTTATTACGCATGTATTCCCTCAGAAAACAGGATCTCTTAAAACAAATGTCTTCATTTTCTCTAACATACGCATAGGGATCACCTTTACTCCACACAAACCCCATGGCCTTCAAAATTCTTCTTAATGATGTTTCGGAGCCCTTGTACAAATAAGTGTCATAATTTGCTTTCATGTGGTCGAAAACCTTTCTTACAGTTACGACTTCTCCTGTGGGAAGAAAAAAGAGAGTTACAAGGGACTCAAAAGAGCTGTATGACAATACATGCACAAAACATTTCTGGGAGCTTATCTCACCTGCGTGCCAATTTCTATAAATAATGTTGCAATAGATTCCTTATGAAGTCACCTTACCTTTATGTAATTTATCATAAATAAACCTTGCTATCGCTTCCTTAGAAAAACTGTCTATGCCGGTCACTGGATGTTCACGCTTTCGGCGTTTACCTGGTGTAGAAAATTCAACTCCCTTCTTGAAATTTCCTATTACTTTTCGGACTAAACCGAAACTACACTGTAAGAATACACACACAGAAATATATTACATACACATATACCGTAAGTCAACATGAATACACAAAGGTTAAGTCTACGAACCGTATCGAAGTCGACACAAGACATGGTACCGGTATAGGCCTAGGCCTACATGATCAGGTTAGGTTAGGTTAGGTTCAGAATGAAATACTGCTCCTTTTCAACTGATTGTCATTATGCCAGAAACTTATCATAGAAACAAGATAAAAACGAACACTTACCCCAGTTAATAATGAAACTCTTGCCATTAGCTTCGTATCACTACGACTGATACCTTCTTCGTCGTCTTCCTGTTTCAATTGCTCGTAGCAATGTACAAGCATTTCTTGACCTGAAGCTTGTAAAGGACGTAACCTTGGTTTCCTTTTCGGAGGAGTTTTTGCAGATTTTTCTTCCTTCTTAGACATCCCAATCGAATTCTGTTCGTATAAGTATGGGACGAAATAGGAACGTAATTAATAAAATGATGTGCTCATCATTTCACACAAACTATGTTATTAAATGCATTATCCGAACATGCCACAATTTTACTTACCTGGTATTAGCCAAATAGATTTACAATCCCACAGAAAAAGAAAATATGCTTTAAATATTCTCGCAAATGTATCGCTAGTGACTTTAGAGGCAATGCGGTGGCAACACACAATTCACGCTAGAACAGTGACTGAACGTTGCCAACGTGCCAGATTAACGGTAACAGTAAGACGTCGTATCGGCAAGTAGGGTCCCTAAACTGTATGGTTACCGACACTGAAAAAGACCCAACAGCAAGAAAAGTCACTATAAATCAATACCTTAATATTACAGGGGAGAAAGGGTAAGGTTGCACCCTTAGTGTACGTCCTTACACGGAGAGGACTATATGTTTAGTCCTCATCCGAAGGCTGGTTGGATCCTCAACAGCTCCGCCATCAGCTGTCATAGGTGGCCTAGGCATCACTGAAGAGGTGTACTAGGGAAATGAGGAGTGTTGTGGTTTCCCGTTGTTTTCCTCATCGAGCCAGAAGTTGCTATTACATATCAGTCTGCCAAGCCCACTGAAATGCATGCACCAACCGACCCTATGAGCAACATTTTCACACCATTCATAGCAGGGACTGGCTGCATAGTAACTTGATTTACCAAGCGAGTCGGTTACGTGGTTTGGGTCATGTAGCTGTAACCTTGCATTTGGAAGTTGGTGGGTTCGAATATCACTGTTGGCAAACCTGAAAATCATTTTCCACGGTTTCTCATTTTCACGCCAAGCATATACTTGGCCTGTAACTTAATTAAGGCCAAGACCACTTCCCAATCCTTACTCACTGTAAATATTCCATCATGTATTAGTCAAATTTTTTTAAAAAAAATCTGATTTGATTTTCTGGTGCACCTTTCCCAGTTCTAGCAGGAATTGAGAACATGCCAGTGTACACATGCATGCATGTAATTATGATGTGCAGTATGTTCAGTGCACCTTCAATTATTATCCACCTTAAGCGACATCAGAATGCCAGAATTTTGCCCAAGTGAGGGATTCTTTCATTTAAGAAATGACTTTGTTGGAACACATTCTCGCATCTTCAAACATAAGAAAAGGCTTATAACCAACTATGCTTTGCTGCCATTTATCTGTGCTGATAATACAGTAATCCAGATTTGCAGCCCACATTTGTATAAAATACGTACATGGTACTGATAACCATGTAATCACTTACCTCTAAAGAAACCAGTGAGATAAGTTCGTTCTTCATAGTATCATATGCATTAGTTCCTATGTAGGAAATAATTAAAATACTTCTATTCCCTCACTAACGTTTGCTGTATCGATCTTAAGGCCGGCGTTTTTTTTACAACCTGTTCTCTATTAGCTAGTATGTTGTTGTTTGGCTCATCAGTCTATAGACTGGTTTGATGCAGCTTCCATGCCCATAGAAAAATGAAAATGAAAACCTACAGCCTGTTTTCCAGTCATTGACCGGGTCAGGGATGGGATGAATGAAGCAGATATAGGCTGTTATTACAATGGGGTCGCCACTCCCAAGGTGATTTATTAATGAGTGATAAATGCTATGAAATGATAATAGAGAGTGTTGCTGGAATGAAAGATGACAGGGAAAACCGGAATACCCGGAGAAAAACCTGCCCCGCCTCCGCTTTGTCCAGCACAAATCTCACATGGAGTCGCCGGGATTTGAACCACGGTATCTAGCGGTGAGAGGCCGACGCGCTGCCGTCTGAGCCACGGAGGCTCCCATGCCCATAGAGTTAGTAAATAATACACTAGAGGTAGCATTGGCGCTGCAGTCGCATGCAAAGTTGAGTGAGCGCGCTGTTTGACAAAAGCTGGATTGTTTGGCACTGTCACTACTGGAGTTTCCCGATAAATTGAAGTATATAATTCCCTGAAGGAAAATGCCACTCTCCTGTGCAGCTTATGGCTGCATAGAGTGATTCATAAAGGGCAATGCGGTATCATTTCACAGGTATGTTTCCTTGAAATTAATTTCCGTGCATATAAAATAATATTTTGCACGACACTTATTGTCATGTCTACTTGGGCTGACTTCACGACTGATTCCCCTGTCCAACAACAATAAAGGTTATAGATTAATCATTGAGAGTGTTTCCATTAGCATCTTTATATATTGTATCATTTTTCACATTTTTATGTCCTGAATTTTAATAACTGGCTAAACTTTTAGCTTCCACTTTTAATATTAGTTGTACTCTTGATGATTGTTTTTAGGCTGAAGATGCCCTTAATTGAGGGCGAAACATGTCCCATTTAACTGATAGTCTATTTATGTAACCACTTTAAGTGAAAATAAAAGTATTGAGTAGGTGGATTAAATTAAAACACCTTTATTGTTGTTGAACTGTAAATTTTCAATACGGAACAAAAATGAGATTTATAACATGTAATATGATTACCCTGTCGGCGTGAATGGGATTATTTTGATCTTACCTTGAAACCTGAAATTAATCTTTAGGATATATAAGGGATGACATTTTCCTCTTACTGAATGGCCATGCCTTTGAAAGTGAATATCCAGAAAAATCATGTGCATGATACCGAGAGAGTGGCTGCAGGCTTTAGGTCACGTATCTGTCAGCTTGCGTTCAGGAGATAATGAGTTTGAACCCCATTGTCGGCAGCCCTGAAAATGGTTTTGAATATGTATACCAGGCAAATGCTGGGGCTGCACCTTAATTAAGGCCACAGTCGTTTTCTTCCCACTCCTAGCCCTTTTCTGTCCCATAGTCGCCGTAAGACCTATCTGTGTTGGTGCGACGTAAAGCGAATTGGTACAAAAAAGAAAATAAGAGACGATGTGCATGATAGCCTAGAATTGTGCACTGTTTTTCACTTTTTGATTGTATTATAGTATTAAAAGCTATTGAAAGTATTTTATGTATTTTTCTGTTGCTTTCCCATCGTACAATATGTGTAGCAGTTCCCATTCATACCTTAACAGATTTTACAATTTAGAGACTAGATGTGCAACATGGTGGGAACATCTGTGTCCTTTACTTCCGTCACAATTGGACTGTATACAAGCATAATAAATGATGGACCGAGCGAGTTGGCTGTGCAGATAGCGCTGCGCAGCTGTAAGCTTGCAAGTGCTGGGGCTGTACCTTAATTAAGACCACGGGCGCTTCCTTCCCACTCCTAGTCCTTTCCTATCCCATTGTCGCCATAAGACCTATTTGTGTCGGTGCGATGTAAAGTAAATTGTAAAATATATCAAGTATTTTTTCAGTTCTCGTCAATCACATAATTTGCCTCTCTCCCTTTCCATTTAACGGTAATCATTTTACGAGTTAAAATCTTTAAGGAAATCATACATTTCAGGAAAAGCTAAATAAAAACTTTATAATAGGCTGAAACCACAACAGTGTGTCATATTTCCACTTGTAATGACGTTTAGAAAACATCGGCAATAATAATAATAATAATAATAACAATAATAATAATAATAATGATGGCTTTACACCCCACTAACTACTTACACGTTTTTTGGAGATGCTGAGGTTCGGAATTTTTTCCCATGAGAGTTCCTTCATGTGCCGGTAAATCTATCTACAAGAGGGTGACATATTTGAGCACCCTCAAGTATCACCGGACTGAGCGAGGCTCGAACCTGCCAACTTGAACTCAGAAAGCCAGCGTCTAAATCGGTGATGACAATATTTTATCTACTTTACCCTAAAATCTCGCCAACGCTTTCAGGCCTAAAAACTTGCTCATTTCCTTCGTACGAGAGAGGGCATTTTCGGTCGTTGGGCGGAATTATACTAAAGTCCTGGTCATTTACACAAAGGATATCGAAATATACGTGCCCTCCTTCTAAGGACTTAATATGAACAGTAAATTGCTTCTGTGTTACTTAACTGCACCTGAACACCGTCCTCTTTTGTCAGGTATTTCTCGTGTATTTATGCTGTTTGGGCTTTCTTTTTTACTGGAGAGAAGCATCGCAAGTATACTGTAGTATCTGAGAATATTTACATATAAGAATTTTAAATCACATATATATCTGTTAGGAATGTAAGAGTTTTTCGGGGATTTTTCGATGATACAGACCACTATCTGATCTGTAGTGAACTAAGTATCTCTAGGCCTAGGGTAGAGAAAGTGAAATCTGTCTGCAAACGAATAAGGGTAGAAAATCTCCAGGACAAGGAAATTAGACAGAAGTACATGGATATGATTAGTGAGAAGTTTCGAACAGTAGACAGTAAGCAGGTTCAGGATATAGAAAGTGAATGGGTGGCATACAGGGATGCTGTAGTAGAAACGGCAAGGGAATGCCTAGGAACAACTGTGTGTAAAGATGGGAAAAGGCGAACATCTTGGTGGAATGATGAAGTGAGAGCAGCCTATAAACGTAAAAAGAAGGCTTATCAGAAATGGCTCCAAACAAGGGCCGAGGCAGACAGGGATTTGTACGTAGATGAAAGAAACAGAGCGAAACAAATAGTTGTTGAATCCAAAAAGAAGTCGTGGGAAGATTTTGGTAATAACCTGGAAAGGCTAGGTCAAGCAGCAGGGAAACCTTTCTGGACAGTAATAAAAAATCTTAGGAAGGGAGGGAAAAAGGAAATGAACAGTGTTTTTAGTAATTCAGCTGAACTCATAGTAGACCCCAGGGAATCACTGGAGAGGTGGAGGGAATATTTTGAACATCTTCTCAATGTAAAAGGAAATCATCATGGTGGTGTTGCAAACAGCCAAGCTCATGGGGAGGAGGAAAATGATGTTGGTGAAATTATGCTTGAGGAAGTGGAAAGGATAGTAAATAAACTCCATTGTCATAAGGCAGCAGGAATAGATGAAATTAGACCTGAAATGGTGAAGTATAGTGGGAAGGCAGGGATGAAATGGCTTCATAGAGTAGTAAAATTAGCGTGGAGTGTTGGTAAGGTACCTTCAGATTGGACAAAAGCAGTAATTGCACCTATCTACAAGCAAGGAAACAGGAAGAATTGCAACAACTATCGAGTTATCTCATTGATTAGTATACCAGGCAAAGTATTCACTGGCATCTTGGAAGGGAGGGTGCGATCAGTCGTTGAGAGGAAGTTGGATGAAAAAAAATGTGTGGTTTCAGACCACAAAGAGGCTGTCAGGATCAAATTTTCAGTATGTGCCAGGTAATTGAAAAATGCTACGAGAGGAATAGGCAGTTGTGTTTATGTTTCGTAGATCCAGAGAAAGCATATGACAGGGTACCGAGGGAAAAGATGTTCGCCATACTGGGGGACTATGGAATTAAAGGTAGATTATTAAAATCAATCAAAGGCATTTATGTTGACAATTGGGCTTCAGTGAGAATTGATGGTAGAATGAGTTCTTGGTTCAGGGTACTTACAGGAGTTAGACAAGGCTGTAATCTTTCACCTTTGCTGTTCATAGTTTACATGGATCATCTGCTGAAAGGTATAAAATGGCAGGGAGGGATTCAGTTAGGTGGAAATGTAGTAAGCAGTTTGGCCTATGCTGACGACTTGGTCTTAATGGCAGACTGTGCCGAAAGCCTGCAGTCTAATATCTTGGAACTTGAAAATAGGTGCAATGAGTATGCTATGAAAATTAGCCTCTCGAAGACTAAATTGATGTCAGTAGGTAAGAAATTCAACAGAATTGAATGTCAGATTGGTGATACAAAGCTAGAACAGGTCGATAATTTCAAGTATTTAGGTTGTGTGTTCTCCCAGGATGGTAATATAGTAAGTGAGATTGAATCAAGGTCTAGTAAAGCTAATGCAGTGAGCTCGCAGTTGCGATCAGCAGTATTCTGTAAGAAGGAAGTCAGCTCCCAGACGAAACTATCTTTACATCGGTCTGTTTTCAGACCAACTTTGCTTTACGGGAGCGAAAGCTTGGTGGACTCAGGATATCTTATTCATAAGTTAGAAGTAACAGACATGAAAGTAGCAAGAATGAGATTGCTAGTACAAACAGGTGGGAACAATGGCAGGAAGGTACCCGGAATGAGGAGATAAAGGCTAATTTAGGAATGAACTCGATGGATGAAGCTGTACGCATAAACTGGCTTCGGTGGTGGGGTCATGTGAGACGAATGGAGGAGGATAGGTTACTTAGGAGAATAATGGACTCTGTTATGGAGGGTAAGTGAAGTAGGGGGAGACCAAGACGACGATGGTTAGACTCGGTTTCTAACGATTTAAAGATAAGAGGTATAGAACTAATTGAGGCCACAACACTAGTTGCAAATCAAGGATTGTGGCGACGTTTAGTAAATTCTCAGAGGCTTGCAGACTGAACGCTGAAAGGCATAACAGTCTATAATGATAATGTATGTATGTATGTATGTATGTATGTATGTATGTATGTATGTATGTATGTATGTATCCACACAGTTTTAAAAGTCCCCTATTTACTTTGATGAGTACAGCGGAGTGAGATTTTTGCCAAACATCTGCGATTTCAACATGCTCCGCTCGCTGCAGTGATTCTCTCGAAGACGGTGGCGGCGCTGCTACCTCTAGTATATTATTTATTAACTCTGTGTCCATGCCAGCCTATCCTTTTCATTTCTGCGTAACTACTACATCCCACATCTACTCTAATCTGTTTGTCATATTTATACCTTGGTCTACCCCTGCCGTTCCTACCGCCTACTCTTCCCGCACAAATGAACTGACCGAGCTCGATAGCTGCAGTCGTTTAAGTGCGGCCAGTATCCAGTATTCTGGAGATAGTAGGTTCGAACCCCACTGTCGGCAGCCCTGAAAATGGTTTTCCGTGGTTTCCCATTTTCACACCGGGCAAATGCTGGGGCTGTACCTTAATTAAGGCCACGGCCGCTTCCTTCCCACTCCTAGCCTTTCGCTGTCCCATCATCGCCATAAGACCTCTCTGTGTCGGTGCGACGTAAAGCAACTAGCAAAAAAAAAAAAAAAAAAAAAAAATGAACTGAACAAGTCCTGGTGTCTTAAGATGTGTCCTATCATTCTATCTCTTCTTTCGGTCAATTTTCGCCAAATCGTTCTCCTGTCAGCAATTTAATTCAGTATCTCCTCATTTGTGATTCGATCTATCCATCTACTATTATAACTTCCCATTTCCTTCCATAAGAGGAGTGATCTTAAATAGTATACATCAGAGATATCTATACATATTAAAAATGAAGTACCCAGTTGGCAACTGTGTTTGTGCGGTTCAATCTTGAGACCTACTGAACGGATTTTGACACCGTTGTATTAATGAAGGTTTACGTGTATGAAGCATTAATCTACGACAAAAGGGAGCCAAACAGTGGGGCAATTTTTGTAAGGAAAGTCGGTGGTGAAGAGGGGGTGAGAGAGAGAAAGAGAGAGAAAATGGTCATCCGAGTATTTTCTTCACTTATGCTGCCTAAACACTCGGCGATAGAGACAAAGTGTGTATGTAAGAATGGTTGAGCATAAAATTCTCTACAAAAAAGTTCAGTGTGATAACCTATCAGAAAGTTAGCCCTCAATAAGCGTTTTTGTGTTATAGATAGCAGTGAAACGTCAACCTTAAAATTCAAACCCGTATTTTGAGATGTCATGTATTCCTTCTGTCTGTCTGTTAGGTTATCAGCCCAGAGGCTGGTTGGATCCTCAAATAGCATCACCAAAGGCTATGCAGTTTTAGGGAAACCACAAAAACCAGTGGCAGTACCAAAATGAGGTGTACTAGGCAAGATGCGGAGTGAGGTAGTTTGCCATTGCTTTCCTCACTGGGCCAGACAGTGCTATTGTAGCACAACTAACCCTATGAGCAACACCTTTCATGACACTCAGACACACTGGTTGTGCTCTGAATGTCATTAATCAGCACCACCCATACCCCAGTAGCTTCCATATTGTCACAGCCATGGATGAGACTGGGACTTCAGTGGAAGCTACACTTTGCTCTAGCCAGTGCCAAGAGATGGATGCAAAAGTACTTTAACCATCAAGAAATGACAGCAGGCAGAATGTATTCCTTATTAACATAAATTATGTATTCCCCTCATTAATCACATTAAGATAAATATACCCTTTACAGTGTGTAATTTATATGAATGGTGTAGAAGTTGATCATTGTTTCAGTGAAAGTGCAGGAATAGTTCAAATATTGAGTGGGGAGAAAGGAGCAAGCTAACAGGCAGGTGGCCAGAAGGGTCATGGCAAAAGGCTGCAGCATGGAGTAGTATGGAGATAATAAATAATATGCCCAATCTCTAAAAGGGAAACAAGATGGAATGCAACATTTAGAGAGGAATCAGCTTCTGCAGTGTGACCTACAAGGCGCTGTCTGACGTTATCCTCAGGGAACTGCACCACTTCATAGAGAACATTGTCTAGGACTATCAAGCTGGCCCAATCGATATACCATAGACTGCATTTTCACTTTGAGGCAACTGTTTCAGGAACACTGGGAATATGATAAGAATATCTATAACCTTTTAACGTAAATAAATAAATGCCACGAACCTACTATGCTGGCGTAGCAGGGGGAGAGGTGATACTTCCACGTGGCGCGTCGCAGGTGGCGGATAGGGGGGTTCTAACTGGCTTGCCGGCAGACTTGAGGGAAATAAAATACCTCTCGCAGACCAAACACACTACCCCCTGTGGGTGGGGGACGCATATGTAGAACACACCCGCGGTATCCCCTTACTGTCGTAAGAGGCAACTAAAAGGGGCGATCAAGGGGTGATTGAATTAGAACCATGAAACTACTTTTGATTCGTGCCATCATGCGGGGAACACCATGGGTTGCCTGTACTTGCGTGTAGTACCACTAAATTAGGTACGAAATAGGTTTGTGATTCGTAGCAGTAAAGAGGCTGGCCTGGGGGTTTCCAGTACCCGTGAGTCATACCCATGTGAGCAACACCGCGAGTCTGGGTGTAGCCTGTGTGTTGTACCGCTATATGAGCGATACAGTCGGTCTGCGTTGCCTGTGATTGGTGCCCACTACGTGAGGAACACAACGGAAATACCGGCGCCCGTGATTAGTACACCTAGATGAGGAGCCTCATCGGTTTGCGTTGGCTTGAGTGGCGCCATTGTGTGAGAAACACCATAGGTCTGCGTTCCTTGTACGAAGTACAATACTTGTGAGTAGTACCATCTTGTGTGGAACACCGTGAGTTTTCGCTACTTTTGATTAGTACCCCAACATGACAAATACCATGGTTCTACTTTACTCGCGACATGTACCATTCTGTAGGGCCTTAGACATGGATTTTGCACCCCTTTAGAGATCAAGCATCATTGTACTTTATAAGTGGTCCCTTGGTCAGTAATACTCCTATTTACGATCTTTTTTGAGTCTGCTCCACTGTGGGTTTTTTTTTTTTTTTTTGGTCCATTCATTCTTCATGACATTTTTTATTTCATTTTGGTCAGTGGATGAATTTGTACTTTTTGTTATTTCATTTCATACCATTAGGGGCTGATGACCTTGATGTTAGGCCCCTTTAAACAACAAGTATCATCATCATCATCAAATAAATAAATGAATACTGGATTAAAGCCACTATATTTATTTAATGAAGCTGAGCTTTCAGCCAAATTGCATTGACCTTCATCAGGGCATGTTAAGTTCTGCTTCTGACAGTGAGCAAAGAATTTCAAAGAAACATGGAAGTCATGGCCGTACTTTCCATGGCCTACCCCACTAATTGGACTCGTGGATCATCGTGCTGTGATTCACCTCCCTGTGTCGACGGTTTCATGAGTGTTTCCCACTGTTCCATGGTGGTGTTATGCATGTATTTCTGCAGTACAGGTCTCCATGTATTTGATAACTTGAAGCTGTCTTCCCTGTTGATGTTATTTGGCCACCATTGAACAACGGGATGCACTCACGAAACCGCCGAAAGAGGGCGGTGAATCACAGCACGACGATCCTCGAATCCAATTAGTGGGGTAGGCCGTGGAAAGTACGGCCACGACTTCCACGTTTCTTTGAATTTCTTTGCTCACTGTCGGAAGCAGAACTTACCTTGCCCTGATGAAGGCCAATGCAATTTGGCTGAAAGCACGGCTTCATTAAATAAATATAGTGGCTTTAATCTAGTATTCATTTATTTATTTATGTTAATACTATGAGCCACGAAAACGTACGTTCATTATCTATAACCTTTTCTTTGACTTTCAGTGTACATACAACCGCATAAACTGAGAAAGACTCGACAGCACACTGCGTGAATTTGGTATACTTGGGAAGCTGGTGAGAAATGTACAAGCTTGTATGGAGGGGTTGAGGGCAACGGTGCGGTTCTGTGGGGTCACAACAGAGAAGTCTGAAATTAAAATTAGTGTGAGACAGCTGGATGCTATTTCCTGTGTGTTGTTCAGCATGATTCTGCAGAAAGTAATGAGGGAATGCTGGCAGCAGGTGTAGAATGGAGTGGAGTACAAATGGGTGGATCTTCAAATGCCTCTTATACATGGATGGATGCTTTTGTGCTACTTAGTGGATCAAAACGCAAGCTGAAGGAAATGTATGGGGAAGTGGGCAGTTATACGTGGAAAGTTGGACTACTGGTGAATTGGAACTAAGCAGAAGGCAAGGGCAGGAGCAGATGGGGAACCTCAGGTTCTGGAAAGTTAATCAGTTTAAGTACTTGGGATCCTGGTTTAACATTTATATCAACTTCTCAATGGGCATAAAAGAAAGGATAGCAGTGGGCTTGAAATGCACATTTTCACTTAGGGAGGAAGTTGCTCAACTCAGAATCAATCTCAGCGAACACCAGGATGAGAATCTATAACACCAGGATATGCCCAATAGTACTGTATGGCTTAGGAGCCTGCATGAATAGGGAAAAAGAAAAGCTACTTGTTCTTGAAAGAGAAGTTATGAGGAAGATCTGGGGTCATGTACTGGAGAATGATGCATAAAGAAGAAAGAAAAATGAAGAAATCTATCTCCTGATGCAGAAACCAACAATCCCGCAATAATAGACTAATCCAGTGAACAGGTCATATAGCCTGCATGCTCTAAGAGACACTAGTGAGGAAGGCACTTGAGGGTAAGCTGATCACCAGGCACTGCATAGGACAAAGGACCTGACACCCCTCAGCCTTGATGACACCTGCAGGCCCTACGCACAGAGCAGAGCAGAATGGAGGCAGTTTGTTAGAGCAGTGACTTGGTGGTATGCAGTGGTCTGCAAGGCCTGTGTTCACTGAATATTTTACTGCATTGACCTGGATATTCATGCATACTGAAGTGTGCAACCTCTTTCCTTCATGGATGGAAACTTCCGATACTCGTTTAGTACAGATTACTGGCCCAACTGAACCCCTGATCATAGGTAGAGAGCTATTATCTATATTATGTGGTTATAGAGTAGATCAAGTCCCTCATATATTTTTGACAGTTTTGGAATGAATTGTCTTTTAGTGATAACATCTTTTGCTCATTTTCAAAGGTGCTTGATCACATCTTGGCACTGTTGGTTGGCACTGAAAGATTTACTAGTATGTTAAATAAATGCTACTCGGCATCTCTGAAGACTTAATGTATAGTTAAAGACTCTTAATAATAATAATAATAATAATAATAATAATAATAATAATAATAATAATAATAATAATGAAGAAGAAGAGGAAGTAGTAGTAGTAGTAGTAGTAGTAGTAGTAGTAGTAGTAGTAGTAGTAGTAGTAGTAGTAGTAGTCTCCACAAGACCTATCTGTGTCTGTATGTCGTAAAGCAAAATTTGTAAAGAAAATAATAGTAATGGAGGTAGCTTCCCAAACCACCTGGAACATATATAACAAAAGGTTATTTTCTATAAATACCAGAATTCATCATTACAACACTTTCATCAAGCCGGTATGTCTCTGTGTGTTAGAATGCCTTGTCCTCGCTCAGAAATGTGCACTCGCTAAGTTACAGCCAAAAAGAGAGAAAGATTCTCCACAACATACTTCGCCCAAACTACAAAAAACGGGATCTTCATAAGAGATTCCAGACAAGAAATCTACTGTAAGATAGAGACTATCATGGACATGATGCGCAAACACAGCGTTCGCTTCTACGATCACCTATGATGGATGGATGACTCTCAATGGACAAAATCAGAATCTAGAACAACATTTCACTCTTACATTAACGTCAAGACAGACCTTGAAGAAATGGACCTACGACTAGATGATGTACACAAACAAGACCTTTTTAGAACAAGCATCATGACTTTTGGGACTTCCCGAGATGAGCTGATACAAAGTGGTTGGATGAACGCTGTGCTCAACACAGCAAGCTAATGAAAACCTCCTGGGTCAGTCAAAAATCGAATAAATGCCAGAATGTATAATGAAACTTATTGTGGTCTCTAGTTGGCTGATTAGACAATAATAAATAATAATAATAATTATTATTATTATTAATTTCTGTTGTATATCCACTGACCCTGCAGTTGTTAATGCTGTTACGTCCTTTCTTATTCTGTCCAATTCTCCATGCTTGTCTCAGGTATTCGTAATGATGAACAGTGTGCGGCATGCTTATGCCATCTAGTCCAGGAGTTACCTGAACACCACAAGTCAACTCTCCACTTCTTACTGGCGCACTTCTGTCGTTTATGCCAGTTGCAGCATGCGCGTGGCAACAAGGAGCCTCCAACAGTTCTTGTTCAAGTTTTGTGCCATATTTTCCTGCGTCCTCCATGGGAGCGTATCATGTAAGTATCGTAACATTCAGTATAGATTAAGATCTTTTAAATTAACCATAGCAGACAATAACGAAATGCCCTCTTTTCTTCTTGGAGTACTCTACTGAAATGTACATGTTTAGTTTTCATGTATGATTATATTTGTTAAATTTATTTTTCAGCCAAGTGGTTTATAATACTGAGGCTCATATTCGCATCATGGAATTACTTTTACTGCATGGGGACTGGGGAGAGAAACTACCTGAGTTTGCATCAGCTCCAGCTCTTCCACCCCGGAAGGTATCCCGTCCTCATCCACCTGCTGTGGAGTTGGAGCAAGATTCGCCACGGTCATTACAAGAAGCTGAGTGGTATTGGGGTGATATTACTAGGTTCGTACCCTTTCTTTTTACTGTTGGGATATCTTCCACGAAGTAAATGAGAGTTAAATATTCCTCACCCAAGTTAAAATTCTTAGCGTTGCAATGAATCCTTTATAATCTACCTTAATTTTCTAATAAGTTATACATCAGTTTTCAAGAGTCTGCCATCTGCCAACTAATTAGAGAATTATTGGGAAATACAAGGCACACACTATTGCTCAGCAATGTCTCCTCGCATAATCGTGATAAAATTTGGCACCTTGTAGTGTCACTGTTATGTGAACTTACTTGGCATTAAATAGAATATGCGGTAATAGAAACCCTTTCATGGGTAGCGGGTAGAGACCCTCCTTGAGGCAGTTCTACTTCAGGGTGTGCCGGCCCTGCCCATGCGAGTCACATATCATACTGACCGTGTGTGTAGCATGTACTAAGGATCCCAGCTCAAGGTTACGAGTGAAGACCTCAATGACATCTGCAGTGAAGAAGATGGACTTCAGTACACTGGAGATGACTGGAAAAGAAGCCCAGTAATCGGGGATTAATATGAGTACAATAAATTAGCCTGTTGCTTTGTAGATGAAATGGGGCACTACTAAGGCTAGGGGAATTCACCCTGATAGAAAATCCCTTGGCTGTGATAGGTCTAACAAGTCAGCAGAAGAGGAAAATAAACCGGATTGCTTTTAAACACAAAAATGAGCCTCGGAAAGAATACTAAAACACAGACTGGGACCAATACTTCTGATACCATTGGAATTATTGATGGCTCTGTAGGGCATGATGTTCTTCCAAAGTGTACTAGAAGACACACTTTAAAACAATGTAAGGAAACCAATTTGAGAATTGGAACATTGAATATTTTAACCCTGACCAATAAGCTGAATGAAATCGCTGACATTATGGACTGCAGGCATGTAATGATCTTGGACCCGAATGATACGTAATGTAAAGGTTGTGACACACAAGCATTAGATAATGGCAATAAACTTTATTGAAGTGGAAATAAGACAATGACAAGGAATTGTGGGGATAATCCTACATCAGGACATTGACTTTATTTTTGATGTCACCTATATTAATGAAAGAATAATTAATGGTTTCTTTAAATGAAGAATACCTCAAAAGTTTTCAGGTTTATGCTCCCCAACAAGGAAAGAGATATTTCCTACAGCAGCTGGAGGACAACATTGATGAGGGGGAACCTCATAATAATAATAATAATAATAATAATAATAATAATAATAATAATAATAATAATAATAGGTAATGCCCAGGTAGGAACAGAAAGAATAGGATACGAGGCAGCCATGGGACCATTCAGATGTGGAAGGGAAATACTGATGGAGAACTTCTACTTGACCTGTGCTTGAGAAATGTACTCTTGGTTAAAAGCACATGGTCGCAGAAGAAAAAAAAAATCATACGTGACAAGATACAGCTGGAATGGCAAATAAAAATCTCTGGTAGATTATGTTATTACTAGAGCTAGGAATTTTAGGTGCTGCACCTTAATAATTTTTTCTATTAACATTTTCAAATTGACTTCTCTTACAAGGAAAACATGAAATAAACAATCTTAATTGAGTTTTGATTGCACCTTTTCTCAGTGCCAGTGCCTCTTTGCACCTTAAGTCAATGTAAGCAATTTTCAGCACACCCCATCCCCTCTCCCACTCGTGCTTTTGCTGTTTTGCCAAGTTTTATTCCTATAAAAATTAAACAAGGGAACCGACCCTTTCTGTGGCTAAAGCTACTTTTCTGCCATTGACTTCTTTTTACGATTGCGCAAATCTCCCACTTTCTGTATGTTTTTAATTAGCATTTACAGTCTTTAGAGTGGTAACATATTACCTTTGTTTCAGCGCAGTTATGTTAGGCGAAAGCTTTCAGATTAGTTTGCTCTCCGTGAACTCCCATTAGGCAAAAGGTCCACAGATTAGTTTGCGCTTCATCATACTGCAAGAAGAAACATAGGAAGGTGGAGTCAAATTGATCAATTAGTAATCCCGTCAATCAGTATCGTCGACTGCTGGAGTGGGGAATGAAATTAAACTGATGTAATTTTTCAGTCCAGTGTATACTTTGGCTAGTGTATAGTGTCTGTCATTCTGCTTTGTTGCCAATATTTAGCATATCGAAATGGAAAATGAACGCTTGGAAAATGCGTGATGATGCATGAGTTTAGTGCAGATGATATTCAAAGTGATGGATCTGTTCTGAAACGCAATGTATGTGATATTTCAGTGACAGTTGATGAAAAACACAAAAGTAATTGCGTCAAGCGGCATGTAGGTGAAGAATAATGAAATATAAGGTGGTAAAGGTGGACTGCGACATCAGTCTGTTGGTGAGGCACTAGCCCCTTCAAGTTCAAGAAACAAAAGTGAATTTCTTACTAATACTGTAAAGACATTTGGGACATGTTGTGTTCCCCTTTTAGAAGCTTAACAACCTTAGTATCAAATCATATTTCCAGAACTATACTGGAGAGTCTGTTCCAGGTGAGAGCACTGTACAAAAATCATATCTTCAGCCTCTGAATGAAGAAAAATGAAAATAGATCAGGCAAGTACTAGCCGATAATCCAGTATTGTTTTTCCTGTATGAAACCACAGATAGGCAGAACAGATGTGTTTTGAGCACTTTAGTAACACCGCTACAAGGACAGCAAGTGAAACTAACTTACTTACTAAAATGACGATGCCAGTATGATGGGAAAATTCAACAATGCATTGGTTCTGTTGCAGCCTGAAGTAATTGAAAATGATCCAAGAATAACTATTGCTTTTGGACCAAGGGTCTTTCATGTTGGCTATTGCCAACCCGATATCTACTCTAAATTTTTTTTTTTGCTAGTGGCTTTACGTCGCACCGACATCTACTCTAATATAAAACATATGACCTGAATTTTACATATATTACGTTGAGTTTGTGAGGCAATAATAATAATGATGATAATAATAATAATAATAATAATAATAATAATAATAATAATAATAATAATAATAATAATTAGCTGAAACCCATCAGGACATGAAGGTCAATCGGGTAAATACACTGACTGACAGAGCAAATGCAACACCAAGAAGGAGTGGTCAGAACTTTATGCCAATTGCAGGGTAGACTGACGTCACTGAGGTATGCTCATGATGTGAAATGCGCCGCTGTGCTCCGCACATAGCGAACGATAAATGGGACACGGCGTTAGCGAATGGCCCACTTCGTACCGTGATTTCTCAGCCGACAGTCATTGTAGAACGTGTTGTCGTGTGCCACAGGACACGTGTATAGCTAAGAATGCCAGGCCGCCGTCAACGGAGGCATTTCCAGCAGACAGACGACTTTACGAGGGGTATGGTGATCGGGCTGAGAAGGGCAGGTTGGTCGCTTCGTCAAATCGCAGCCGATACCCATAGGGATGTGTCCACGGTGAAGCGCCTGTGGCGAAGATGGTTGGCGCAGGGACATGTGGCACGTGCGAGGGGTCCAGGCGCAGCCCGAGTGACGTCAGCACGCGAGGATCGGCGCATCCGCCGCCAAGCGGTGGCAGCCCCGCACGCCACGTCAACCGCCATTCTTCAGCATGTGCAAGACACCCTGGCTGTTCCAATATCGACCAGAACAATTTCCCGTCGATTGGTTGAAGGAGGCCTGCACTCCCGGCGCCCGCTCAGAAGACTACCATTGACTCCACAGCATAGACGTGCACGCCTGGCGTGGTGCCGGGCTAGAGCGACTTGGATGAGGGAATGGCGGAACGTCGTGTTCTCCGATGAGTCACGCTTCTGTTCTGTCAGTGATAGTCACCGCAGACGAGTGTGGCGTCGGCGTGGAGAAAGGTCAAATCCGGCAGTAACTGTGGAGCGCCCTACCGCTAGACAACGCGGCATCATGGTTTGGGGCGCTATTGCGTATGATTCCACGTCACCTCTAGTGCGTATTCAAGGCACGTTAAATGCCCACCGCTACGTGCAGCATGTGCTGCGGCCGGTGGCACTCCCGTACCTTCAGGGGCTGCCCAATGCTCTGTTTCAGCAGGATAATGCCCGCCCACACACTGCTCGCATCTCCCAACAGGCTCTACGAGGTGTACAGATGCTTCCGTGGCCAGCGTACTCTCCGGATCTCTCACCAATCGAACACGTGTGGGATCTCATTGGACGCCGTTTGCAAACTCTGCCCCAGCCTCGTACGGACGACCAACTGTGGCAAATGGTTGACAGAGAATGGAGAACCATCCCTCAGGACACCATCCGCACTCTTATTGACTCTGTACCTCGACGTGTTTCTGCGTGCATCGCCACTCGCGGTGGTCCTACATCCTACTGAGTCGATGCCGTGCGCATTGTGTAACCTGCATATCGGTTTGAAATAAACATCAATTATTCATCCGTGCCGTCTCTGTTTTTTCCCCAACTTTCATCCCTTTCGAACCACTCCTCCTTGGTGTTGCATTGTCACTTTCAGTCAGTGTATTTATTGAAGGATATCCTTACATACGACATTCCTTCTACTTCATATTTTTCCAATTTTCTTTACATAGCATGACCCAAACTGTGCAACTACTTGTTTGTGCTTTCTTTTGGTTAATTAATAGGCAGTTCTTTTTCTTTTTTCATAGTTGCTAATTGATTTTAAAATTGAGTTCATTTGGTGGATTGCATTGTCAATGTCAGAGACTTCAAGGTGAGAGTATATTTGAAGTTTGTCTGCATAAGGGTGCTAGTAGCAATCATTCAGTTAAGAAGAAATGTCATTAGTATAGATTAAGAATAAAAGAGGTATAAGAACAGACCCTTGAGGGATGCCAGATAGCTTAGTCATCCATTGTGTGGTAGTCATGTTTGATCCCAAGAGCTGAATAGCTGGAGCATTTATACAAAGTTTCTGTTACTTACCTAACAGTATGTCTATATTAACAGTGTCAGACGCACTGCTGATGTCTAGAAGGTTGAGTATAGCTTGTTTCTGTTTGTCCATTGCCAGTCTAATGTCATCTGTAATCTTGATTATTGTTATTCCAGTAATGTGTCCTTTCATAAAACCAGACTGTAAGGGATCGAGTGAAGAATGTTTTTCAAGTATTTAACCTTCCGATAAGCACGATGTCTGAAAGTTCACGAATGGGCGCGCGTGTGTGATTGATACTCATCTAGATTTATTTCACTGCCAGCTATAAAAAGGGGAGGTCTAAGATGTAAGACTACTGTATAATCTCGAATACCACCCGCCACCGAATAAGACCCACACCCTTATTTTGAAAGACCAATATTTAAAAAATAATGAAGTCAAAATTATTTACAATCTTTACGAACACACATCAAATGATTAGAAAATACAAATAAAAGTAAACAAACATTTCCAGAACGATATCCAGCAAGTTCATTCATCATAATCATCATCAGTACCAACTTCGAAACTTTCATCACCATAACCTTCCCACAAAATGTCATCGCTGCCATCCATAGCATTAGACTTGCTGCATTTCCTGAAGCTCTTCCGTATGAGGTCTCCAGGGATACGATTCCATGCCGTCAAAATCCACAAACACAACAGCTGAACTTCCGGGCAATGAATGCGACCAGTTGGCGTCAGTGTGTGATTGTCAGCCGCCATCCATTCTGTAAAGAGCTCTTTCAAGGCTGCTTTAAATGGACAGTTCACGTAGACATCCAGTGGCTGTAGCATAGACGTCATCATGCCCGGAATGACTGCTAGGTCGGTTTTTCCATCCTTGATATGTTTCTTCACTGCGTCTGTTGTGTGGCCGCGGTAACTGTTGAGAACAAGCAGGCTCTATTGTCCCAATAATGCACCAGGGCGATGTTGCGAGACACACTTTACCCAGTCTTCCCCAAGTGAACTGTCCATCAAGCTGGAGTTCTGAGATCTGACAATAACACCAGCGGGTAGATTTTTAGGAAGCGTCTTTTGCTTGAAAACAATGTACAGCGGCAATTTGGTTCCGTTGGCGAGAATACACAACATTACCGTACACTGTTGTTTTGCATTACCACCTGTTCTAACAGTAACACTTTTCACACCCTTAACATTCACAGTCCTGTCCACTGGCATTTCAAAGTAGACTGGCGTCTGATCTGCATTGCCAATTTGGGAAAGCAAATATGCATTTTCCTTCCACAACTGAATTATGTGACACCGAAACGACAATAATTTCTCATTGTAGGCACCAGGAAGACTCTGTGAAATTGAGGTATACCTTCGTACACTCAACCCATTTCTTTTATAAAAATTACAAACCCATCCTCGGCTTGCCTTAAACCCTTATATTGAAAGTTCCTTTGCGATCTCTAATGCCTTTAGCTGACACACTTCAGTTGACACACCATATCCCAATTCCCACCTTTCTTTCACATATTTATAAAGTTTTTTTTCAATTTCTGGAAACTGTACACTCAGTCCACGAAAAGCTCTGTGATCACCACTACATGTTAATAGCACATTTTTCTTCTTTGTCTATTCGCGAATACACAACTCGTCAATATCGTATTTCCTACCGGCGGCACGATTTCCAATAATTTTGGTTTTCTGAACTACTTTCAGTTTCTCACTCGCAGTAAAAGATCGCAAACACTTTGTGGAATTCATGTTGATGCTCCGAGAACGTGCGTGAGACTGACGCCAAGCACGGAAGTAGCATATACTGAGAGCGGAGAGAGCATTGTTGCCAAGCCGCGCCGGCAGTGATGCCCGATTTATGCACATGCAGAAAGATAAATTTCCAAAAATTTTAAATAAGACCCGCACCTAATTTTGGAAGCGGTATTTTCGAAAAAGCCGTGCGGGTGGTACTCGAGATTACACGGTATATGTTTATATACAACAAAATGGGAGGTCTTAGATGTCAGATTGCATGTTCATATTAAAAAAAAAATGCATTGTGTTTAGAAGTGCTGCATACAGTAGAAGTCTGCTATAGTGAGTACGGCATATGACGAGAACCCCGTTATAACAACAGTTTCTGTCTGTCCCTTCAAAACTCCTATATTAAACTGTGTATTATCTTGTTACAGCGAGAGCTGTGTCACTGACGCATCCGTTATTACTAGCGATTAAGCGTGCACGATTTTTTCTGTTACCGATGTATATGCATCCCAGCGATTATGTTGCATGTGATCGATCAACTTCAGTATCATTTCCTCGCTATGTCCACTAGCGAGCTATCTCGTTGATATTCGAAGGCAATGTCGGAATCTATTAAAGAAACTACTTAAAATAGCTTATGTTGGGTCCACCTTTTAATGATTGAAAATTATTTATTCTATCATACATGTTTCAGGAACAATATGCATTCCCTTCATCATTATGGTTAAGTTTATCAACAACGGCAATGTTGTCATCTATTAGTAATACCCGTTGACTGCTGTTCCGTAAAGAAAATTTGAAATGAAAGAGAACTTGTTTTCGTAATAAATGCGTAAATAACATGTCCGATAACAGTTGTTAATATAGATGTTGATTCCCATAGGGAACCTGAAACATTTGTTCCGAATGAGTAAATTTATAACACCAATATAAATGGTCCGTTATAACATTTATAACAGTTGTTAACTCGTTAAAAATAAAGGCTGAATAAACTATCGCTTAATTTTAATACTAAATCAATTAGGTAAGATTGGGATACACCTCAAGATATGGCAGAGTGCATATTGATTTCAGAGGTTAGTTTATAATTTCTTGCGTGTGGTTAAATTTGGAAAAGCTATTATCATGTAAATTTATAGCAAGAAGGTTATCATTTTTCTATTAGCGCTTGAAGTATGTTTTCATATATATATAAAATAACAGTTTTGTCTGTACATTGCTCCAAATTTAAAAAGAATGGTATTCCTGTATTGGTCGTATCCACAATGACAAGGAAATGCATTTTTTCATTTTCCATAATTTCTGTCTGTATGTACGCGCATCACGTGAAAATGGCTGATGAGACTTTAATGAAAATCGGTATGTAAAGTCGGGGAATAAGTCTCTACAATTTAGGCCATAAATTATTTTATTTATGGTAGTTTAGGGGAAGGCGTAAAATTTAATTATCCGATTCATGTTATTAGTGGTCCTATCGATAAATACTACATAACTATAGTTATATAGTTGTTAAATTTCCGATCATTCATATCTTATACATTTTTACCGTACCAGCTATGATAATAGAGATAGGCCTATTCATGAACATGGCTATTTTTTTTTGCGAAGTCCATATAAGCGCTGAGTCACGAGAAAATGGGTAAACAGAATTTAATGAAAAATCAGTACGTAAATAAATTATAAATAATTTTATAAGACGCCCTAATATCACAGAGTCGAAAGAAAACTAAATGTGAAGGCCTACAATATAGAAAGCTCATAAGATTGATCAACAATAACATTACATTGACCATTGCTTGTTGTGATGTGCTTTGTGTCTTCCATTGCCACTCATCTCTGATCGATGGGATTACTGCTGTGTACAGAGTATAACAGCCTGCCTGAATATTGGCGGGAAGTAGCTGGGGAGTTAGATAACTTCCTTCTTGCCATTTCTCTGGTTCATAAATTTTCTGATACTACTGGTACTTAACACACTGGTTCATCATAGCATTCTAGCTATTCAATCCCTACTCTGAGGCACTGGTTAGAATGAGCGATGTGCACATTTAATGGAATAATGGCAGAGGAGTGTTCACGGCTGTCTGCGACCTGGTCATTCCAGCACTGGAACTTTGGACTGTTAGATCGGCACCGTAGTACTGGAGAAATGAATTTCATTTTAAGGGTCCGTAGTGTACTTTGATTAAACCAAATATACGAGAAGAAGTCTTATAATATTCTTCGTATATTCCTACAGCTAAGTGAACTAATTTCTTACAACAAAAGTGTTTTTCAGGAAATTCAAAAAACAATTTTTCATAGTGTCAAACTTCTATGTTTTAAGACCATCTTTAAAACCACTGTGTTTCAAATACTCTGTTCTACACCCAATATGGCTGAAGGTGATCTTTAAATATGGTAGGTCCAAGCTAGTCCCACTAAATGTTTATTAAATAAAAAATATTTAATTTGTATTGAAAAGGTGGAATAACTCGCTTATTATTTTAATTTAGTTTAACCGTAGTACTGTTCATTAAAAGTGAGAAAATGTGTGGTTTTTCATTTGATCGAGTATTTTATATGATAACATTGCTTTTAAATGGTAATTCTAAATTCCCATGGAGGGAATTAGATACTTTTCCACCAATAGAGCATATAAAAAAATCAGATCAAAAATTAGATGTTGGCTTTTCAGGCGTTTGCTCTATTAACCAGCATTTCGTCTTAGGTCTGACACTAGACTCATCAGAGTGGGATGTGTCAGACCCTACCCACTGATGCTGGGGTGTATGCAGGTGAACTTATCAGAAGCCTCTTATGTGGCACAGTCTGATAACTGCATACGGGAGATAAAACTCCACAATGGAATTAATGCCCGCCTAGCAATTCCAAATGGTAATTCTAAATTCCCATGGAGGGAATTAGATACTTTTCCACCAATAGAGCATATAAAAAAATCAGATCAAGAATTAGATGTTGGCTTTTCAGGCGTTTGCTCTATTAATCGCACATTCCTACTGGCGTCTTTGTAACGATGTGTGCTGACTTCAATTGGGAAAACCACAAAGATAGTCTTTCTGAGAATTCCGTAGTGAAGCATGGGTACTTCAGTAGTCACACATCTAGTACGGTTAAGTTAGGTTCGATGATGCTGTTTGAATAAGAAAACTGAAACGTTTGCCATAAAATGCGATTGATCATGTTAGGTACGGAATTGTTTTCTTGCTATGTGCGCTTGCGAGCTCTCTCGTCGCGATTCAAAGGCAATGTTGGAGTCGATTAATAATACCCGTCTACTGCTGTTCCGTAAAGCAAAGTCGAAATGAAAGAGAACATCTTTTCGTAATAAATGTGTAAATAACATTGTCGATAGCAGTTGTTAAATCGTTAGAAATAAAGGCTAAAGTAAACAATCGTGGAATTTTAATACTGAAATTAAGTCGGACTGTGATATTCAAGATATGGCAGAGTTCATCATTGATTTTAAAGGTTCGATTATATTTTCTCTCGTCTGGTTAAATTTCGGTAAGGCTATTACCATGTAAATTTCTAGCAAGAAGGTTGTCACTTTTTTACTGGTGCTTAAATATGTTTTCATGGTATATATATGGTTAAGTTAGGTTAGGTGACTGTTCGAATAAGAAAGCTGAAGCGTTTGCCACAAAATGCGATCTTCGGTATCGTTTCGTTGCTATGTGCACTTGCGAACTCTCGTCGACATTTGAAGGTGATTAAAAAATAATGAAGATGTTCATTAATCCACCTATTCAATACTTTATTTCCACTTATAGTGGTTACATAAACACAATAACACTTATTTGGGACTTGTTTCACCCTGAATTTAGGTTATCTTCAGCCTAAAATAATCTTCAAAAGTTCATATAGTATTAGAAATAGAAGCTAAAGGATTAGCTAGTTATTCAAATTTGGTACATATAATGTGAATATTGATACATTATTAAAAACATGTTAATGGAACACTGTCAATGATCATACTAAAACTATCTTGTCAGAGACTAAAACTTCTTCCATTAAAAATACGTAGTTCTAATTAAAATGGTTCAAATAAAATTCTTTGTAGATTACCAATGTGATAATATGTAATGCCAAGGAAATGAGGGCGTAAACATAAGCACAAAAACGTATGTCATATATACAATATGTTCAAGGCCGCTGCTAAAGTCGTAAGCGTGAAGGTATTAAAACATTCAAAGGTAGATATACGTAAAGGCGAAACTGAAGCATCAGTAGAATTATTGTAGAAGAAGTGGCCCTTTGTACAGATTGAAGTATTATCAGAGACCTTTGTCGAGAAATGTCGGTAGATTCTGGAATAATGTTCACTGTAAGAGAAAATGAGGAAGTCTTAAGATGGTGAACACAAGGAGAGAATTCTTTTTATGTTGCCTAGAATGATGAGGACTTACGTGTTTATTGAAAGTTGTTGCTTGTTATTTACCGTTGTATTGGTAACCGCCCTCCTGTTGGCTCTGAGTCTCATATTGTAACTGTGCTGCAGAGGCGGTAGTGAACTCGGAACCGGGCGAGTTGGCCGTGCGCGTAGAGGCGCGCGGCTGTGAGCTTGCATCCGGGAGATAGTAGGTTCGAATCCCACTATCGGCAGCCCTGAAAATGGTTTTCCGTGGTTTCCCATTTTCACACCAGGCAAATGCTGGGGCTGTACCTTAATTAAGGCCACGGCCGCTTCCTTCCAACTCCTAGGCCTTTCCTATCCCATCGTCGCCATAAGACCTATCTGTGTCGGTGCGACGTAAAGCCCCTAGCAAAAAAAAAAAAAAAGTGAACTCGGAGGGGAAGGAACGGGGGAATGTGGAAGGGAGGAGAGGATGGTTGGAGTTAACTGTGACGCGGGTGTCGAAGGAGCGGAATTATCAATTTTGCTGGAAGTAGGCCTATTACCCGTAGATATGGGTGGAGTATTAGAGTATGAAGAATTGAATATATTAGGTATCCTAACTTTATTTGAACTGTCTTTAATAATTTAGGCATTAATTCATGTAACATCCGTGATGTCATTAAGATTCCGCTCCTTATTATACGTCTGGTCTAAATAGACATATAACCTTTCTAGTTCGTTCAACATTCTTCCTTTTTCTATACTTCTAATAATCGTTATTGTGTTTATGTAACCACTATAAGTGGAAATAAAATATTGAATAGGTGGATTAATGAACACCTTCATTATTTTTGAACTGTAAATTTTCAATACGGACCAAAAATGAGGTTTATACATGTAATTTGAAGGTGATGTCGGAGATTATTAGTAATACCCATGAACTGCTGTTCAATAAAGAAATGAAAGAAGAGAACATGTTTTCGTAATAAATACGTAAATGTGATTGATAGCAGTCGTCAACTCGTTATAAATAAAGGCTAAGTAAACGATTGCTCAATTTGAATACTATACACTGAAATTATTGACGCAAAGAGATGACGTACTAAAAAGATGGGAAGAATACTTCTCAGAATTGCTAAATATTAAAAACAGTGAACTGGTAGATGAGAAGCTGCAAGAAGAAACGATGGGGAAAGAAGAACAAGAAAAGGAGGTATCGATGTTAGAAATAGAGGAAGCCATACATAAGATGTAGAGCGGTAAAGCAGCAAGAGTGGATGAGGTAACTACTGAAATGATTAAAGCAGCAGGACTAATAGGGCTACAGTGGCTGTATAGATTATTTAGAATATTCTGGAGGAAGAAAGAGATCCCAGAAGAGTGGGGAAAGGGTTTAATTATCCCGATATTTAAAAAAAGATGTATTGCCAATGTAGCTAAGATCTTTGAGAGAGTATTGGAAGGAAGACTGAGGAGGAAGCTGGAAGGAAAAATTGAAGAAGAACAGTATGGTTTTAGGAAAGACAGATCAACGTTTGACCTGATCTTTACATTAAGACATACGATGGAGAAAAGATGGGAGTTTGGTAAAGACATGGTGATGACATTTATTGATATTGAGAAAGCTTATGACAGTGTGCCCAGACACTTGGTAAGGGACATATTAAGGAAAAAAAGAAGTTAACAGAGTGGAAGTGCAAATGATAAAAGCTTTGTACAAAAATTGTGTTAGTAGTGTAAAGACTAGTATAGGAAAAACAAAATGGTTTAAGGTTGAAAATGGTCTCTGGCAAGGAAGTGTACTATCCCCCATGCTATTCATTATAGTCATGGATGAAATTCATCAGAACATTAAACAGAGATTGGGAAGACAGGAAACAAAAGCCATGTTGTTTGCAGATGATATAGGATATGGGGTGAGGATGAAACGGAAGTGCAAAAACAAGTAGATGTATGGAATCAAGATATAGATGAATTTGGGATGAAAGTAAGCACAGAGAAGAGTAAAACAATAGTGCTGACAAGTGAAAGAAAGGAAGGAAGAGAAAAGATAAAACTGAATGGGAAAATTCTGGAAGTGGGTAAAAGTTTCAAGTACTAGGAAGGTGGAAAGATAACAGAGAAAATTGGGAAAAGAATACAACAAGCAAACAGCTTCTACTAGAGTGTAAGCGGTATCCGAAGAAATTTAAGAAACTAGTATATTCAACCTGTTATGAATCGATACTAACTTATGCAGCTGGATCGTGGGCTACAACAAAACGAGAGGAGAGTATTATACAGACAGCGGAGATGAAATTCCTAAGATGTATTGAGGGCAAGATCAGAAAGGATAGAATTAGAAATGAAGAGATAGGGAAAAGGACGAGAATCTTGAAACTTCAAGACAGGATAGAAACAAGAAGTGGTATGGGCATATGAAGAGAATGGGGAAAGAGAGAGAGAAAAAAAAAAAAAGAAGCTTTTTCAGAGAAGTTAACAGGAAAGAGACCACGAGGAAGACCCCGAAAGAGATGGACAGATACAGTGTGGGAATGCATAGAGAAGAGGGGAGGAAACCCACAATTCGATCCGGGAAGCTGGATATGGGAAATGAAGATGTTGATGACACTGAAATTAAGTAAGAATGTGATAACATCAAGATATGGCAGAGTACATCACTGATTTCAGAGGATAATTTGTCTTCTCATGTCAAGCAAAATTTCGGAAAGGTATTACCATGTAAATTTTTAGTGAGGAGGTTAACATTTCTCTACATGTGCTTCAAATATAATGGTATATATATATATATACACACACTGTTATGTTAGGTGATGCTGTTTGAAGAAGAAAACTGAAATGTTTACCACAGAAGCCTCTGAAGTGATTCTGTATTTTTTCAGAATGAAATTAAACATACACTTTCACATAGTATCGGATTTCAAAAAATAACAAACAAGCAAGCCATAATGTGGATATCAGCTGCAAAAATGCAAGTTTTGAACAAACTGATTGCCGTTTCATACCGATTTTAATGCTTATGGGGTTTTTCCCGAATTTCAAAATAATCTGAATTAACGACAATCCGCTATAGTGAGTAAATTTTTCGCCGGTATGAATTCTTGCTATAATGGACTTCTGCTGTGTTAATATTTTCAAGAGGTGGGGGGGGGGAATAATTATTATTACAAGAAGCAGATAACTGAGCAAAAACTAACAGATATCCAAAATTCGCAATAGTTATCACTGTGATTATGTTAAATAAGGAAATAAGTACTAATTAGCATCAACAGGGCCGATGACCTTAGTTGTTAGGCACCTTTAAACAACAACCATCAACAGTTAGCATCAACAAATGATCATTGTTACAAATACTGAACACTGCAATAAAAACAATGTGTAATTTCCTTATAGTAACAGAGGACTACACAGAGCACAAAAAGAAGTAAAACATTATTAGATTCTGACATGTAAAATATCTAATTGCAAATGAATGAAAAATGCAGATCTAATAAAAATAATGTTAACACAATTTTAAAGAAATTAGATAATTTACAATTGGCTTTACGTCGTACTGTCTTATGGCGACGATGGGTTAGGAAAGGGCTAGGAGTGGGAAGGAAGCGGCTGTGGCCTTAATTAAGATACAGTCGCAGCATTTGCCTGGTGTGAAAATGGGAAACCACGGAAAACCATCTTCTGGACTGCCGACAGTGGGGTTCAAACCCAATATCTCCCTAATACTGGATACTGGCCGCACTTAAGCGACTGCAGCTACCAAGCTCGGTAAAATTAGATCACAAACCATGACTGTTGGCATTTAAGAATTGCAGTCAGTGCAGATATGCTTAGAATGCTGCACACAGATAAATTGTTTACAAAACTCACATGTGTATCTGGTTACGCTTGTTTGTTTTTCTTTCAAGCACAGCTGGCACCTTTTCTTTTCTGGATGTCCACTTTCTTCTTTGGCTGGACATGCATCTTGCTTTAGTTTGTTTATTTTCTCCCAAAGCTCTCTGGTGACTACAGTTGCTCTTCGTTGGATGTTCCCTTCAAAAAGGTGTTCTGATAGTTTCCGGATTCTCTTTGTTTCGTCTTCCCATCTGTATAAGCAGTGAAGATGATAAAAGCGTTGATAAATGCAATGTTCAGTCTGTCTGTCTGTTACGTCATCAGCCCAGAGGCTGGTTGGATCCTCAAATAGCACCACCAAAGGCTATGCAGTTACATGAAAACCGCAAAAACCAACGGCAGTACCAAAATGAGGCGTACTAGGCAAGATGAGGAGTGAGGTAGTTTGCCATTGCTTTCCTTACTGGGCCAGGCAGCGCTATTGCAGCACGACTGACCCTATGAGCAACACCTTTCATAACACTCAGACGCACTGGTTGTACTCTGAATGCCATTACTCAGCACCACCCATACCCCTGCAGCTTCCATATTGTCACAGCCATGGATGAGACTGGGACTTCAGTGGAAGCTACACTTTGCTCTAGCCAGTGCCAAGAGATGGATGCAAAAGTACTGTAACCATCAAGAAATGACAGCAGGCAGAATGTTCATAATCGGAATCCAGTAAGGAGACACCAGTCTTTTCATGACTAGGTTTAAGACATGATAATAAACTTTTGGACTTTTGCTTTGCTCCACGTCTTCAGAAGAAAATCTCGACTGTTCACAAGGAAGGCTTTTCCAATAATGAAGGTTTTAGTTTAGATGGCTCGTCATACGCTGGCCTTCCAAGTGGGAGCTGATGACTCCGTCTAAGCTCCAATTAAGATGTTTATTGTTACACCGTATGTGTGTTACGTATCAAGGAACACCAACAAAATATCCATCTCAACCAGCCAGACAAGTCAAAATAGCTGAGCACACCCTGTTGTCAGGTCAATGATGTCATGTTCCAATATGTTTGAGCTCTTACCCACACTAAACACTACAGGTCTACTGTCGTGGAAAAAAGTATAGGCACTCGTTAATAAGAGTTTATACTTTGTTCCATGTAGAAACAAGCTACACCAAAATTTAGCTTATTTTAATCTACGTTTGATTCTGTAGAGCAGACGTCATCACGTAGTTGCTCTAGGGAGCTGGTGTTACTTGCTCTGCTCTGGACTGCTGTTTGTCACGTGACAAGAGAGCAGCGGACAGGCGGGTTGCATACCGTTGCCGTAGTGGACTTGCCGCTCAGAAATGTTACCATATAAACATTAGCTAAAATAATAATAATAATAATAATAATAATAATAATAATAATAATAATAATAATAATAATAATAATTTGGAGCATGGATCATGTGAGACGAACGGGACACAGATTATACAGCAGAAAAAGAAAATTATTCATTGACAAAGGAATATACAGCAGTGTGCTATGTCTTGAATAAATACATTTTCACGATTAACTGAAGCTTTTGGGACACGTACATTTACCGAATGAAAATACAATTTGTGTGATTTGTACACATTCCTTGCACTCACATTAACATATATTTCAATATTTTTTACGGCATTTATGACTATGTCAACAAATTAAACACAAGAATTGAAACATATCACTGGTGCACTGCTCCTTCACAGGACCTTTGGGCTCCTTTAGATAGTATTGTATCAGTGTTTAGTACTATTGTTTGCGTATTGGCAAGTCGCAAAGCACATTTCAAGTTTTCATCGGTGAGCCTACTTCTGTGTCTATAGATTTACAAATCTTCATTAACGGAAACATCTGTTCACATGAATAAGTTCATCCGAATATACTTAAAACGTGTGAATGAAATTTGTGCAATCTAGGAAATCTCTCCCGTCTAAAACGAACATAAAATTTAGTCAAACGTTTGTGTTTGCAAACTTTTCTTTCATTTGAGTATCGCACTGTAGCTCAATCGGATCTAGCTGCAATTCTGGTCTAACAGTTTGCACATCAACTGGGAAGGGCGTAGCGAACACCTGCAGATCCATTTCTAATGCCTGAATATCGTGAAAATCTACTCTCAAATTCTTCATATAGTGACATTAAAACAGACTAGGCTTGAACACCGTGTGATGCGAGGTGTGTTCACGCGGCAATCTAACCTGTCCAGAAAGATGTGCTATAATTTCGAGTCACTGGCCTTCAGTACGTATTACGTCATGCACTTCCCCTACTTGCTCGCTAAGCTGCTCTCTTTCCTTGAAAGCGGGGAGCAAACTGGCTCCGAAGGCATTTTGCTCTCGATAGACGATGCCTGCTGTAGAGGAGTAATGGAGTAGAAATTTGTATCGTGACCAGTTAAAATCTTAACACAGGTTGAACAAAAGGAGTGCCAGTATTTTTTTCCATTTCCAATGGAGCGCTCACTTCGAAAATTCATAAATTTAAAAGTATTTAAAAGTATTGATCTGATCGCTACCAAACTTTAATGCGTTTTAAAGTAACTTATTGTTGATTTGAATACCAGGTTATTTTTCATCTGATATTTGTGAAAAAATTGGTTGTAAATTTTGTGAAACAACATTTTCTCATTACTGGGTGATCATAGCCGTAAAATATTCAGCTTGTTATGAAGCTCGTGAGAATGTCAAGCTAAAATTGAAACTGCTTTTTGCCTGCATGCAATTGTTGATTTTATATTGATCTATGTTTAATTGGGTCGTTGTGTGAGAGGAAAGCACTCTACCGGCTGGCGAGAACAATGCACATGGCCCTGGAAACCCTAGCGATGCTGATGATGATGATTGTGGTTTAAAGGGGCCTAACATCTAGGTCATTGGCCCCAGAAACCCAGCAACATTGCCAGGTTGAAGATCAATTGGGCGTTCCCTGCTGTACGATAAGTGGATATTTGTTGTTTCGTCAATTGTTTAAAACCTTTATTGGACTAGCGCTCGATACATCGATAGAATTACGTAGTATATCTCATGTTTTGCCATACGTTCAGACTTCTGAGAAGGACCTCTTTGTTTCGTTAGTGATTAATGTATCAGTGCACTTTGCAGAATTATTTGGAAACTTAACTTTCCTTAGAAGTAGAGAAATCATTGTTTCTTTAGAATGTCTCATTTTTATGTGAACTCTAGTAAGAGGGTCGCTAACAACTCCAGTCAGCTGAGCGTGAAGCACAGTAGCATTCCCTCCTCAGTGAACTCTCTTAGCGGGCAGGAAAATGTTAAGCTCCTATAAACCTACAACCTGTTTGCCAGTCATTAACTGGGTCAGGGATGTAATGAATGAATCATATATAGGCTATTTGTACGATGGGGTCACCACTCCCAAAGTGATTTATTAATGACTGATAGATGCTGTGAAATGAAAACAGGGAAAACCGGAGTACCCGGAGAAAAACTTAAGCCCCTATAGTGTGTGCCAAAACATCCTTTACTCTTTATCAGACTCCGTAGCTGAATGGTGAGCATATTCATTTTTGGGTACAAGGATCCCGAGTTTGATTACCGGCCAAGTCATTGAAATTTATCTTAATTCGGAGCTAGGTGATAGGGCTTATTTGAAGAGTATCTTCTCTTCAAGGTATCAATAGTAATGGTGGAATGTGTTCAACTTTTGAAACGTTTTGTACCGTATTTACGGTAATTATCCCCGCATATTTAAAAATAAAATTGTAGCACGAAGTTGAGGTGCAGGTTTTATTTGTGTCAAGGTTGGTAACATGCTCCTGGCTCACATAGGTTTTTAATGATGGATGTACAGTTTTGAGTAACCGCAGATGGAATAAAACTGTCCCCATATGTCATATTTAAACGGAAAACTATTCAGACTTTTAATTCTAAACTGCCTTTACATAATAAAATAACTTAGTATTTTACAGAGTAATTTAAATTCAAAATTTCTGTGCGTCATGTTAGAATGTGTCTTCCAGAACATGGAGGGGTAGCTTTCCGCACTTTCACTCATTTCGGTGTGTGTATAGTGTGTTTCATAGTTGCTAAATTTGAGTGAAGTCGTAATACTTTAGTATTCAGCATTTTAAGGAATGCGACAATATCACGTTGCGGGCAGTGTGCGGAGAAGCAGAATTTACAAACACTGGCGATACCGACAGTTGGCAAAAAAAAAAAGCCTGACTTATATTAAATTCATATTGTCAATGCCGATTAAACTACATTTGTTGCTTTTATTTATTTTTTTACTGGCGAGCCCAGGCAGATTTATGGTTTTAAAGGAGATGGGGTCACTGTACTGTGTTACAGTGCAGACAGAAATGAAAGACTTCCTCCCTTTGTCATACACAAGTTTGATAAGCCACGATGCTTTACGGGCGTCAGGCTTTTTCCATGCTAGTACAAGGCATCTAAAAATACAAACAGTATGGTAAACCAAAAAATAAAGCACTTGCACACAGGAGCCAGCATAATTTGTCCTCGTCCTTGAATCGTGTTTTTTTTTTTTCTTTCGTTGCGTGAGGTTATGTTTGCCAGTGATTTATCCAAGTGCATCATTTGAATAATGTAAATGCACCTTGTTGGATTACATTTCGGAAATAGTTTTCTATCCATGGCATTTGAAAGGTTTACCATCAAGGTGATTATGTGCATTAATGAGTCTTAGAATACTTTTTGACGTGACAAGGGTTGACATTTCTGAATTACGAGAGAAGTACATCAGATGAAATAAAAACTTGGTGTACAGATCAATAATAAGTTACTTTAAGATGTATTAAAGCTTGGTAACGATCAGATCAATACTTTTAAAGTTATGAATTTTCAAAGTGAGCACTCCTTTGGAAGTGAAAAAAATACTGGCACTTTTTTTGTTCAAACTGCGTTGAGATTTTAACTGGGTACGATAACATTTTTTCTACCCCACATAATCAAACGTAGAATAAAATAAGCTAAATTTCGGTGTAGCTTGTTTCTATATGGGAAAAAGGATGAACTTTTTATTAACGTATTAGCTCGGGCGTCTATACTTTTTTCCACAATGGTAGGATTATACTTGAAGCTAGGGACATAAATAAAAAATTCCTAACAATTTCAACAGGGACACTGGCTATCAATTCCCTGTTCCCTCACTATTGTTACTTCGTTTCGGTGTTTTCCAAATTCGTACTATCCTCATCACCAGATGGTTCGTTCCAGGCTAGGTGTTAATTGTCATACATTCATAACGTGTGTATGTGCCTGACTGATTCACACCCATTATGCTGTTTTCTCTATACACTTTCTTTCCATTCTTCAGCTCTTTCGTTGCACTTTTATTTTATTTTTATTTCTATTTATTTATTCTCCCACATCCATCCCTGATTCATCTGATGACCTTGCTGTTACTTCGTCAGGCACATACAGTGTAACAAGAAACATCTTAATTGGAGCTTAGACGGTGTCGTCAGCTTGTGCTTAGAGGGCTAGCATACAATGAGCCATCTAGTGACGAATGAGAGTATCACTTACTATGGACCAATGGTAAAGCATTCTTAAATTCGAACCTTCATCATTGGATAAGTCTTCCTTGTGAACAGTTGAGATTTTCTTCTGAAGATGTGGAGCAAAGTTCTTGGCAAATGCAAAGAATTTCACCTTGTTTTCTTGACATGGCATAAGCCCAAAAGCTTATCATGTCTACAATTACTGGCCATGAAAGTATCAATTTAAACATCACTACGTTTGTTGCGGACAGAAAATGGTCCCTCTGGTTGTGTTCCAGCGTAAATTTCCATATTGTAAGCGTAGAAAACTCTTGCATCTGCTATTACATATATTTTGATAGCATATTTTCTTTGTTTCTTTGGCGTATATAGAACAAAACTGCAACTTCCACAAAACCAGCCTAGTTTTTCATCAGTAATAATGTTTTCACCTAATGATTAACACTTTTTACAGTTTGCAACAAATACTTCAAATACATCCCTTTATAGGTACCGTACCCGTAAAAAGTGTTCATATCTTTAAGGCGCTTGATATTAAATTAACGAGCATGGATCTTATCCTAGGGAGTGGCTTTATCATTGGAGTTGGTACAGAGAGGGGTATAGTTATCAATTTTAGAGATTCTTTTGATAAATTGAGTTTATTGATCATCAAAAGCAAGTTCTTATCACCACCGTACAGCACCATGGAAGTGTTGTGGCTGGTTGGTACCTCCAAGTCCTGGGATGGCGCTGGACTTCGCCTGGGCAGGGACCACACCTGCTCGGATGAGGAGTTCTGGGATGTCTCGAGGTTCTGGGATGTCTCGAGGTTCTGGAATGTCTCGACGTTCTGGAATGTCTCGAAGATTGGCACACGTTCCTGGGTTCGATTTGAGACGTAATTCACACTTGAGTTTTCTACACGGCACTCCACACATTCATGGCACTGTCTGAACAGATATAACCTTTTAATGATTGTTACTGCACTCTGGATATTAAATCAAAACGTTCTGGAATAATCACTCGAAGAACAAGATGATTTTGACTTTGTACAGGTAGAAATGCAAGTTCATAACACAAGCTTACTGTAAGTCAGAATGTTCTAGAGGATTACTCTCACTACAGTTCTAAATGCATAGTTGTGAAGATTTAAAACACATTGGCAATAAACTGAATAAATAGCACTCGGAAACTGTCTTGTTCCGTCGATAGGCAAAGTGAATAGCCATTAAAGAAAATAATATTTGAAAGAAAAAGTCTGATTTCATAAATTATGGATTCACTCAAAATACTGGAAAGTTCTAGGCCAGGGATGGCGAACCTATGCCACGCGTATCACTAGGTGACACGCGAACAGGATTTGGGTGGCACGCCACATGAACATATTAAAGTTTTTATATACATCTTGTGCTACAGACTATACAATATCACATGGTTCGTATTGTCATAGTGTTTCACATGTAAGAAATAAATATCGAAAACCTGGCCGTCGGTCAGTCGGTGAGTGAAGTTTGACGTGTGTGTCAGGAGCGTATTCTCCTTGAATGCAAGGCATTCATTGCATGCGTTATGATAACACAAAGAACTGTCTGATGTACGATTTTAGGTTGTTTCAAGTCAAATATTAACGATTTCATCTCTCAGAAGTTCAAAAGGTCCGCCCAACTGTACTGGTTCCGTTGCTTGACTACGTGTGGTGCTGGTGTAGTCTCGCCGTCTACTCTACTCTAGGAAGAAAGAGACAGCGAATGGAGGAGTTAAGGATGTAAGGCATTCAGTCTTAAAATTGCATTCGGTGTCAGACGTAGTTCTGAAACCCTCCGAACGATGTCGCTGCAATTGAAACTTGGTCAGAATTTGTCACCCCATACCCGTGCTACCCTCTGCCATCTGTTAACAACTTGGAGAAAGTCGGCATCTTTACAGCGAACGGGACGCACAGATTACCCCCCAGCGAGAACCCAACGTGACGAAACTGACCAATGCCACTGGGGTGACTTACCTCCAGTGCTTGAGTTGTGGCTAACTAGTGAGTTAATTCACTGTGTTTTCGGTGTCTTATTATATTTTGCGCACATGTCGTATTAACGATGGATGAGTCTAAAACGGATATAATTGTAAATCAGTTTGAAAAGCCATTTACTGGCCGTTCGTTTGATGAAAAGATTCAAATAGTTTAAGCCGGGACATGGGCGCCCACAGGATCTTTTCCAGCGGGGGGGGGGCACATTAAAAAATTTCTTGAATATAAAACCAATATAACGTCAGCAACATTAAATTGTTTACAGAACTTTCCAGTTATAACAGATGCTAGATGACTGTCAGTAAGTTCAGTTTATGAAATAATCTGGTATGATATTAAACAATTGAACATCAACATTTTTAGAATTCCGGGGGGGGGGGGAAAGTGCCCCCCCTTGCCCCCTCTTGTGGGAGCCCATGAGCAGGGATACCTCTACCTTCCCTCGTAAATTTCTTCTTCTTCTTCCTTATCTGCTTACCCTCCAGGGTTGGCTTTTCCCTCGGACTCAGCGAGGGATCCCTCCTCTACCGCCTCAAGGGCAGTGTACTGGAGCTTCATATTCTGGGCCGGGGGATACAACTGGGGAGGATGACCAGTACCTCGCCCAGGCTGCCTCACCTGCTATGCTGAACAAGGGCCTTGCGGGGGATGGGAAGATTGGAAGGGATAGACAAGGAAGAGGGAAGGAAGCGGCCGTGGCCTGAAATTAGGTACTATCCCGGCATTTGCTTGGAGGAGAAGTGGGAAACGACGGAAAACCACTTCGAGGATGACTGAGGTGGGAATCGAACCCACCTCTACTCAGTTGACCTCCCGAGGCTGAGTGGACCCCGTTCCAGCCCTCGTACCACTTTTCAAATTTCGTGGCAGAGCCGGGAATCGAACCCGGGCCTCCGGGGGTGGCAGCTAACCACACTAACCACTACACCACAGAGGTGGACCGTCGTAAATTTAAAAACAGAAAACAAGAATTGTGTACGCACGTTCAATCCAGAAACTTACAGTAAAACTGTTTGGCTCGAGTTCACCTACATCTAATTAGGGTGAGTAGAATTGAAATTTACTTAATACATTGAGTTAACTGCATGGTTACTAGTTGCATGCCTCAGTGGAGATTCCAGGATACGCCACTGGTGTGTGTGGTAGCCAGTAGCGCGTAATTATTCGTTGTGTGTTACTGTTTATTGAATGTCGTTTGTATACGGACCTCACAAACATGTTTTCGGTGCCGAAAAAACAGAAACTTAACAAAAGTAACAACAACTGGATTCTTCAAGAACAGTGGACAACGGAATTCAGAGTGATAGAAATAAGCAATAACGCTTTGTGTTGCCTGTGACTGAAAACCGTCGTGTCCCGCACATTTAATGTAGGCCAAAAGCACCATTTTCAGATGAATCATTTAAATGTTTGTTCCATGTCAAATGAAGAAAGAAGAGAGCTCGTTTCACAGAAAATACACAAAGCAAACTATTTGTTTTGTATCATCTTTCAGGCCAAGGAATAATATCAGTGCGGTTGTTTCCATCGGTCTCACTGCATATTAGAGCATGGGAAGCCGATTTTTGACGGTGAGTTCTTGAAAGAGACTTTTGTATTGACGTCCGATACATTAATTAAAGACTTTCCTAACAAGCAGCAAATAATTAGCAGAATTAAAGAAATGCAAGCCAGCCGAAATACTGTCAAGGGTAGAATATTAAGAATGAGTGAAGATGTTTCGGGGCATTTGAAAGCTGATTCGGATAACTCCCAGACGTATTCAGTATGTCTTGATGAAAACACGTATGTGACCTTACAAGAAAGGATTGCTGTTTTGTCTGATTTCCTTGTGAAAATATGATGAGGGGAGGAAGGAATAAATAAAATTGTTGAGTTTACGAAATACTACAATAGGTAAGGATATAATGAAGGATGTGAAGTAAGAACTTGTATTAAAAATGGGCTTTGACTTACAGAATAGCCTCAAGTATGGTGGGTATTTATAATGGGTTTGTGCAATTTCTTAAAGACGTTAAACACCCTATAATGAACGTTGTGAAGTCAACAGAATCTGTCTTGGTTCAGACCTATGTACTTCTTGTGTGTTACTGAAGACAAGAAGTTATGAACCTAATATAAATGACATGGGTACTAAATGTGAGAACAATATTTCACTCGAAGTTCATTAGCAATATATTTATTTTAATTGTTATATCTAATAATATTTAATAACGAGGTGTGTTACAATCGGAGCTTATTATATATTTTTACAAGTAATGTTAGGTATTCTGGAAATACTTAAAAATGTATTTTTGATGTTTTTGCAAAGTACAACCACGAACCATGAAGTCAAATGTATTTAGAAGTAAATAAATCACTAAAAGAATAACTAACATATTATGAAACATAACTGGGAATTAAGAAACGAAGTCGTACGGGGGGGGGGGGGGGGGTAGGGGGAGGGGCTGTATAGCCATTCCTTAAAAGAAAATAACAAGTGGCACAGTAAACAGTTGAGAATAATAAAACGGACTTAAAATGGCACACTAGCTGGAAAAGGTTCGCCATCCCTGTTCTAGGCTTTCTGGGAATGCGACATGTGTATTCTGAATTGTCACAGTCTTTAATGAGGATAAGAATCAAAACACAAGTCCCAGTGCAGCACTTGGAAAGTATTGCATATTTCACAATTAAACGTAATGTTGAACGTCCCCTAAGTTCCACAGTTTTTACAAGATGCAAGTTAAATGAGGCACTTGGGAAAACAAGTCATATCGTTCACACGAAAGTTTATGTTGGTAGGGCACAAGTTCATCCTACACGCTCGGAAAATTTCAATGTTCCAGAAATTGATTCACAAAATACAAGTTAGAATAAGTTCGAAACGTAAGTTCCATGTGGTACACAACACTCAGTGAAAATTCAAAGTCCTTTCAATCGTCGTCGGATAACTAAGTCCCTTCAAAACATAACAAAGTTCCAGTGTGTCAAAATATTAAAGTCCCAACACGACACTCGAAGAAAATAAAGTTCCGATGACAATGTTCCAGTATGTCACCTTAAGAAAATAATAAAGTCTTACCGCGACACTTGGCGAAAACAACTAACTTCCAATGAGACGCTTCAGAAAAATAACGAAGTTCCTATATGACACTATACGAAAATATCAAAGTCCAATCATGACACACGAAAAATAACAGTTCCAATGTGTCAATATGACAAAGTTCCATCACGATGCTCGCAGAAAATAACAAAGTCCCAATCAGGCACTTCAAGAATATGATAAAGTCCCGACACAACACTTAGAGAAAATACCGAAGTTCCAATACTTGGATTTCGAAGACTTTTCAACTATAAGTTCGGCACACACAATACTCCTCCTGTCACCCGTGTCACAGAGACGGCGGAGTGACAGATACTGAATTCCTTTTATACCCATTCGCGTGGAAGTGTCTAGAACCCGGGTATTATCTACCCTTATAACTCCTATAATACTCGGTGGATTTTCTTGAAATCTTGACAGATTACGTCCATTGTAATGGTTTTTAAGATGGCAGTGTCGAAATAGCGATAAAGTAGCGCAAAATGTACTTTTGAGGGTAAGCTGGAACATTACCATATATGGTCGCGTATAGCTGGCTTACGGCGGCCACATCACTCGCTGGGTACGTCGCTGCGTTCGGCGGGTTGCCTACGTTCCACTTCGCGTGAAGTTCAACAAACATACTTCGGACTTCTCTCGTAGCGGCGTTCCCGGTACAGTACCAAGCTATCTACTTTCCTTCTTTCTTTCTTTCTTTCTTTCTTTCTTTCTTTCTTTCCTCTCTTGTTTCACGATCATCAAATCTTATAGATCTCACCAAAATCTGAAATCTCTTCAGACTCATGACCTGTTTGAAGTTGTCCATTCTCCACAGCTCTAGGAAATTGAGATGATTTGCACGGTAAACTCCAGCTAATTAAAGCAGGCTGAAAAGTGCCTTCATCTCAACTACATCAGTTTCCTGCGAGTCTCGTGACCGAACGTAATTGCCGCGAATGGAACACACACATTTGTTCGTATAGTGCATGATCTGTTGGCTTATACATACAGAGAAAAGGCAAGTCCATATTCCAAGAATATTTGTGTGTTTCTTGGCTGTCCTATTATTCCTGGATGATGGAGCAAAATGTTATAGCGTGCACACTTGGCTGGGTGCAGTGGAGTTTTCAGCCAGTTCTAAGAGTTTATAACTTGACTTTTTTTCTTTTGAACAACCTTATAACGTTCAGTACCAGTCTTTTCATCCCTGTCATCGTCACTAGATTCAGCACTTTGTTCTGATTCGGAAGTACCTTCTCATTCCAATATATGTTTCTCTTCGTCTGTTTTGCTGTCATCTATAATATCTTCATAATCATTTTCTTCAGTAAGGAGTGCTTCCCTCATGGCTTCTGTGGCCAAAGAATTCCTGAGATTAAAAGTTCTCTGATAAAAAAAAAAGGTCACTCCAAAGGTCGCATGTATCTCATATATACGATACCTGCTTTCAAAGCTGTTTTATAAAAATCATGATAAACCAAACATACCACAAAACTTTTGATATATAAGGAATATATTTTATACTGGTCGGCGCTACAGTCCATATAGGTCCTTGGCCTCCTTAATCACCTGCCTCCATTCGTGCTGCTCCTCGGCTTTCCTTCTCCAGCATTTAACTCCCATCTTTCTAAGGTCATCCTCAACATCATCAATCCATCCCTTCCTGGGCCTTCCTCTCCTCCTGCTTCCTTCCAGTTTTCCTATAAAGACTTTTGACAGAACTGGTTTCTGCCATTCTCTGAACATGACCAGCCCACCGAATTCTTCCCTGCTTAATTTTAAAAACAATATCTGGCTGGCCAAACAATCCTTGCAGCTCTGCATTTGTCGTCATTCTCCATCCATCCTGATCTCTAACTGCTCCAAATACCTTTATCAGTATCTTCCTTTCCCACCATAACAGCCACTGTTCTTCTCTAGTAGTCATCACCCAGCATTCTGAGCCATACATCACTATAGGTCTTAGTACTGTTGTGTATATTTTTATTTTAGTATTCCTACTGACATTCTTGGATTTAAACATATTTTTCAAAGTGTAAAAGCATCAGTTCCCACTTACATATTTTATGCTACTTTGAAATCTAATTGAGACATTTGAAAAACCTATTAGAACGGTCGCATGTATCTGCCACATACGTTAGAGGTTCTAGCACCTCCATGCTCACTACAGACCTGAAAGTATGAAAGTTGACTCGTTCAGAAGCAAGGGGAGAATAACAGAACGTGGAAACGTCCACTGCCTTAGGTTTCCAGGGTGCAGGTTATGAAAAATATTCACTGTATCTGCTGCATACATTCACCTGTTGGAAGATTAACAATTTGTCTATGCACTTTCTTCTCGAACACACACTCTCAGCCAAGCGCTTCATGTAAACACAACACGGAGAGCCAAGTACCGAGTTGCATCCTGCCAGTCGCCAGTGTCGCCCGTCAAGCACCTAGTCTGACAGCAGCGAGCTCCTGAACCAGCACTACATAGACCACCTGCCAAGCATTTCCAGCGCGATCCGTCCTCTGGGATATACTCAGACTGGACACGGAGAGCCCAACACCCTGCACCAGCCAGTTCACCTTCCGCCAAGTGACATCTCAAGCCCCCGCTCAGCCTGCCAGCCAATCACAGGGCAGGACCAAGACCGGCAGCCACATCACCCAGCCTGCCAGCCTCTCACTGTGCAGACACACGAAAGCAATTTGTCAAGCAAGCAACTTGTCAGTAGCCCTCAGTGTGGCATTGGTTCGAAACTTGTCACGTGATACAGAAAAACGATACCTGTTTCGACCGTGTCCACTGAGTGTGCGCCCAACTACGCCGGTCCTCACACGATTTTGACCAGACCTAACCAGTGCTTCACCTCCTTCACACACTACACACACACACACCAATCACAACCAACCATGTCCGCAGGCTTCAGTCCTGAAACAGAGGCAATGCACAGCACATTATTACCAGAATACTGAAACATTGCTTCCACAGTCCTCAACCCTGACACTCCCACCTCCCCTCCAAGTATGGATAATTCCAGTGGACTGAGTAGCTGGGGCCCATACATAGACTACTCACAGCCTATTAACATTACCTTCAACCATGACTGCCCCTACGGTACCACAAACTATTATACAATTGAGGCATTTCCAAAGTTATTTCCAAATCTCCCCAGTTGCAGACAAGCATTCCTTTCTCCCAACCCCTATTCAACCTGACCCATACCACCTTAGAATTAGGAGAAAGGCATCACATGTACGTCATTCCCAACCACCCATCATACGACGACAAATTCAAGGAAATCATCGACAGTGCCAACTTATGTCATCGACACCACCGGACAACAAAGGAAGATGAAAAAGAAGTAACCGAAGAAGACCGGCAACATTACCACTCCCCACCCCCTCTCCGCCATCCAGCCAGACCCACACACTCTCACATCAAATCAAGTCCCCTCAATACCCACGCCATGAAGATCAAACCAGGGAAGAAGAACAAGAAGAGATTGACTTCACTGAGCCCCTCTATTGTGTCAGGAATAATAACCCCTTCCCAGTTTCCCAAAAATGCCAAGTTCTAATCTTTCCACTAAACAATACAGACCCAGTCCCTCAAACCAAGAAAACTATCATCACAGCTCTTTTGCCCATATTTGACCAGCACCTCACCATAATAGAAGAAACGCATAATAACCTCCTCATGGTCACTCCTCGCAGAAATGCCTCAGTCCGCAATATCTTAGAGACCCTCAAATCAACCAATATCCCTACACCTATCATCATCAATCCAGTGCGCAATACCTCAAACCAATATGTAGAAATTGAACCCAAAGTTGTGAACCAACAAACCCAAACCACACAGCTCCCCACTTCTCACCTATCAGCAGGCCACACCACACGTCATGTCAATATCCAAGCTACTCCCACTACAATGGACTCCTGTTCTCAAGCTTCTCCCACTACAGTAGACTCCTATTCTCAAGCCATCCCATAGACCCTTGACTTCTGTGAACAAACCTTCCCAAGAAACTTACGTGCAAACTATACCCCTCCCGCCTCCCTTCCCCTGCCATGCACAAGTCTATACAAGCTATGCAATGCACTACATCAACACTTACACAAACTTCCAAGACACAGGCTCCTAAGAAGAAAAATCCAACACCTAACAAACAACCCAAGCCTCAGGAGCCCTCCAACACTCCTACACGCAACCAACCCCACGCGCCCCCACATCACTCACGTCCACCGCACCCCACACTCACAATCTTATGCTATAACTGTCTCAAACTAGACCATCATGCAGCTAGCTTCAAAAATGATACCTGCTGTAACAGATGTGGCGGCCCTCACCGTCACACTGATTGCAAGGTGTCTAGGGACCAGGCGAGGTGTGCGAATTGCCACGGCAATCACGCAGCCTCTTTACCTGGCTGTCCTTACTTCAAGAAGGCAGTTATCAGCAAACACAAACAATTCACACACAAAACAACCATCACAGACCCTAAAACTACCCAACCCTTGCTCTCTTTACCCAGACAACCACTGCTACTTCCAACACCAAGCCGCCCCCCACTCCTACCCACCCCGAACCTATTTCAGCCCAACCAAGCAATCAACACCCTTCTAACCTTACTTCTCACCCATATTTCCAATCAAACCTACAGCGTCCAGGGCCATCTCGGTGGATTGAGTAGCTGAGACCCTGAACAAAAACCAGCCAAGATCTCCACCCCCTCCCCCACCAAGAAAACATGGAAACCTCACTTCCTCTGCAAACCGCCGCCTTCTAGCCTTACTGCCCGCCAAACTCCAGGTGAAGCACTGGTCTCGGAACGAGGCTCAGTGCAACGCTAATGCCGATTAATAACGCTGTTATTTTCAAAATTACCAACTGCACGCTCTCATCAAAATTGTAAACGCAGTAGTTTACTAAAATGTTAGCCTCTGCGAACAGTTCCGATAAAGTCCCATTACCCAAAAAAGGTAAATTTTGGGCGTGGTCAGTACTTGGATGGGTAACCATACCAATGCTACCACATATCTGAAACACTAAATCTGTGTCAGCCATATACTTGAGCGAAAAATCGGACGTGTCCCATTTAACCGCATTTAATCAATCATTTCAATTAATAAGTAATATTCATTAAACCACAGTTAAGCAACATTGGGTGTGGTCACTCACTGGATGGGTGACCAATGACCACAAATTTAATCATTCACTAATTATTTACTTGCACTAAGACTACTACAATACCCACTAACACAAATCATTCAGTTATGCTTTTTCTCCTAAATTCTAAATTTCCACTAAACGGCTGGGTGAGGAGCATTAAATTGCACCGGTACCAGCAAAGCTAACCAAACTCCTCATCCCGGCAGGGGGGAAGGGGGCTTTGAATTCCAAATGGGGTCGCACTCTCTTCTCTAGAACCTTAGGAGTGCTGTAAGAATGCAGACAGGTTGATAGATGTATTGCTTGCTGGAGATTTTCCTGGGACAGGAAAAATGAGTGCATCTTTCCATTTACCTGGGATATTGCCTGAAATAAGGCATATAATAAACAAATGTGTAATAGGGAATATATGTTAGTCACAAATAGGAATTTCATCAGCTCCTGTTTACATGAGATTTAATTAATATAACTTTCCTTCTTACTTCATGCTCTGCAACAGTATCAAATTCAAATAAAGGATGGACTGGAGATTGTTGCTTTAATATATTGTCGGTGGGGTTTTGTACTATCTTTGTCTCAGGAGAGAAACGTTCTGTGGAGAAATGTGTATTTAATTCATCAAGGAACACCTCGGCATCAGTGTGCATCACGGGTGGTTTGACAATATCAAGTGACCAAAGTTGTTGCCATGTTAAACCGCTAATTTTTTGTTTAAATGCCAGAAATAATTACATTACTTTTGATGAGTTACTAGTTTAATTTGATTTCAAAGAACACGATATTTCTCATGTGCGTCAACTAGTTGAGTCTGCCTATAGCATCAGTGTAGTGTATTTCGTCTTTCATCATAGTCTTAACATCAGTAGTCAGCCAAGGACACCGAGCTTGGGGGTATGTTTGTTGTACAGTTCATGTGTATGGGAATTAAATATTTCCGCTTTCTCATCAATGTTGCACTTTGTCATTATGTCATACCAGAGGCAGTCTTGTCTCATTTTTGTTACATTCTTGCTTTTAAAGTCTCTAAACATTACATACATTGATCAGTATTTAGGCACACAATCAGTCAGTCAATCAATCAGTCAATCAATCAATCATTCAATCAGTCAGTCAACAATGAGCTGCATTTAGTGCAGTCGCTCAGGTGACAGATTCCCTATCTGGTTTTTTCCCTAGTCTTTTCTTAAATGATTGCAAAGATTTTGGAATTTTATTGAAATTGGTAAATTATTCCAGTCCCTAACTCCCATGCCTATAAACAAATATTTGCCCCAATTTGTTCTCTTGAATCCCAACTTTATCTTCATATTGTGATCTTTCCTACTTTTAAAAACACCACTCAAACTCATTTGTCTACTAATGTCGTTCCATGCCATCTCTCCACTGACAGCTCAGAACATACCACTTTAGTTGAACAGATCGTTCTCTTTCTCCCAAGTCTTCCCAGCCCAAACTTTGCAACATTTCTGTAACGCTACTCTTTTGTCAAAAATCGCCCAGAACAAAAACAAATCAAGCTGTTTGGGGGGGGGGGGATTATTTCCAGTTTTGGAATCAAGTAATCCTGGTGAGGGTCCCATACACTGGAACCATACTCTAGTTGGGGTCTTACCAGAGACTTAGATGCCCTCTCCTTTACATCCTTCTTCAAACCCTAAATACCCTCAAAATCATGTGCAAAGATCTGTACCCTTTATTTACAATCCCACTTATGCGATTACCTCAATGAAGATCTTTCCTTATACTAACACCTAGATACTTGCAGTGATCCCCATAAGAAACTTTCACCTTGTCAATGCAGTAATTAAAACCGAGAGGACTTTTCCTATTAGTGAAACTGACAACCTGAATTTTAACCCAGTTTATCATCGTGCCATTGCCTGCTGTCCACATCACAACATTGTCGATGTATTTTTGCTTTAAATTCTAATTTATTACTCTATACAGTATAACATCATCCGCAAAAATCCTTATCTCTAATTCCAGTTCTTTACTCATGAATTATACAAGAAAAAAATAAAGGTCCGATAATACTGCCTTGAAGAATTCCGTTCTTAATGATTACAGGATCAGATAATACTTCACCTACTACAATTCTCTTGAGTTCTATTTTCTAAAAAATAGCCAGTATCCTCCCATTCAGTCACTCTTTTGTCTGCTCCAGCTGCACTCACTTTTGCCAGTAGTCTCCCATGATGTACCCTATCAAATGCCTCAGAAAGGTCAATCGTGATACAGCCCTTTTTACCTCCTGAATCCAAGATATCTACTATATTGCACCCTTTTACGTAACATAATCTGCAACATCTTCCTATCTCAGGGTTTCCTCAGCAGCTCTGTAAAAAATATACTTACCGCAGATTACTCTCTTTCCGTGGGCGTAGTACGTTCGTTGGACTGTCTTGATGGTCCTAAAAGTGAATAGCAGGCTATTAGGCAACATTATATATTAAGTAAATGAAAATATGACTTAGACTGGTTTAAAATATCTGTTTATTAACAAAATACCAAATTAGTTAACTGAACAACAATAATAATAATAACAATAACCCGTGTGGGGATTTACCGGTTACCTCCATCGGGCGCGTCCCATTGGAATTGGGGAAGCTCGCTGGCTCTGCCGCCAGCAGAGTCAGAGGGTAGTAGGGAAATAAAATACCACCGTGAAAAAAAACTGGTCCCTTGCCAGGGTTACGGCGAAGACTGGTAAATGACCAGAAGCCAGAAAACATCTTGAGGCAACCTCTAGGGCTAACAACCCTAGTTGTAAAAGGATGGGTACCCGTCCAAAGCAAAGTCAAGTCAAAAAGCATGATGGCACAACATTTCAAGAAACATACCCCAGGGGGTAAATCTTCGGATAAATCCCTCGTCGTGAACGCCACAGCGCACGAGTCTCGTTCGGATTCTGGGGGAGACTCGACATCATGCAAGAGACGAGTCGGAGCGTCTCGGTGTACCCCGAAGAGTCAAAAACTCAGGCCGAAATCTAAAACCTTTCTAGCAACTTTCAACATAAATTCACTTACACAAACTGGCAAGCTGAAAACCCTCACCAAAGCTCTTCACGAAAATCAGATATCCATAATGGCCCTACAGGAAACAAGGTACCCAGATGAAGAGATTTTTGAATCCGAAGGCTACCGATTTTTCAAGAGCAAAGCGCAAAGAGGAATCCTCAATGGAGCTGTGATGCTTGGAACCGCGTTTGCTGTTAGAACCAAGATTCTTAAATCGGTTGCAAATTTCGAACCTGTGAATGACAGATTGTCTATACTCACAATTAAATGCGCGAACAAAACTACGCCCTAGTTAACGCACATGCTCCTACAAACGATAAGAACAAGTCTGATCCAGACGAAGTTGATAATTTCTGGGACCTACTGGATGAAAAATTAAACAAAATCCCCAAACACCATGGCAAGCTTCTTTTGGGTGACTTCAATGCCTAACTAGGTCGTGAACAGAAGTACAAGAAAGTTATAGGAAATTACCCTGCTCACAAAAGAACCGATCCCAACGGCAAAAGACTGGTGTCCATTTGCGAAAATCACAACCTGCAGGTCATGTCGACCCACTTTCGCCATCTACCCAGAAAGCAAATGACTTGGCGTTCTCCCGTCCAAGCTCTCGGAGAGTTCCAAATTGATCATGTTGCAATCTCCAGGAGAAACAGCCCTGAGATTATGAATGTCAAGGTAAAGAAAGGCATCAATGTGGCCTCAGATCATTATATGTCTCTTATCAAATTCAAACCAATTCCCGCAAACACAAGGAAGACAACCAAACAGATCACACGCTTCGATAATGATAAACTTCGGCAAAGGGTCGAGGAGTTCCAGGAGAAGGCTAGACCAAATGACTGTGACTTTAACAACGCCAAAAGTCTCCTTGTTGAGGCCGCCAAAAACGTTGCAGAAATCAAGAGAAGCAAAAAGCATGCCTGGTGGAATGGTACCTGCGAATCAGTCCTCCAAGAAAGACTCAATGCGTGGAAACAGTACTACTCTACAAAATCAGAAAATGATTGGGAAACCTACAAAACCCAACGTGCCCAAGCAGCTAGGGTGTTCAGAACTGAGAAACGTAAATGCAAAAAATCTCTCATTGAAAAGATAGAACAAAACTTTAGGAAGAATGAAAGCAGGGAGTACTACAGAGCCTTCAAACGCAAACTCACTGGCTATAAACCACCATCTCTATGCTTTGAGCGAAAGGACGGCACACTGGCGACGTCAAATGAAGAAAATTGCAGCATTCTGGCAGATTACTTCAAGAATTTACTTAATTGCTCTAAACCGCAAAGCGCCATTGAGACCAAGGAACCCTTACTCAGGTACCCAGATTCCAGACCACCCGACAGAGATGAAATCAAGCGCCACATTGCCCGTCTCAAAAATAACAAAGCGCCGGGGGAAGACTCAGTAGTAGCAGAACTATGGAAATATGCCCCAGAGGAATCACTTGATATCTTGCAAAAGCAAATAGAAGAAATTTGGAACAAGGAGACCCTACCCGAAGATTGGAAAATAGCTTTGATCCATCCATTACACAAAAAAGGCAGCATGAAGAACATCAACAACTACAGAGGAATATCTTTGCTACCCGTGACTTACAAAATTCTATCACTTGCCATCCTGGAGCGTTTGGAAGCACAAGTCGAACATCAAATAGGTGAATACCAAGGAGGGTTGAGAAAAGGTCGCTCAACAGCTGAACAGATCCAAAATCTCAAAACGATCATCAGATATTGTACACTAAGGTCCAAGCAGTATGTGTCTGTCTTTGTGGACTTTAAGAAAGCGTACGACTCCATTGACCGGGAAGTCCTGCTAAACATCTTAAATGAATTTGGAGTTGATTTGAAACTGCTGGCATTAATTAGAGCCACCCTGACCGATACAAAATCCAAGGTGAAGTTCCACGGATGTCTCTCGCATTCCTTTGACATCAAAACAGGAGTCCGACAAGGTGATGGGCTATCCCCGATACTCTTCAACTGTGTTCTTGAAAAGATCATCAGAACCTGGCGGGTGAGATTACAGGAAACCAACTACAGTCCATTGAGAATAGGAACCAAATCCAACGGGATCGCAACAGACTGCTTAGCATTTGCCGATGATATTGCTGTTCTCTCAAACGACATAGAAACCGCTAGAGCTCAAGTTGAAATTTTAAAGGAAATTGCCGAACAAACTGGTTTGCAGATATCGTTTGAGAAAACAGAAGTAATGACTAACATCAAAGAGGCTCCACCAAAACTCCACACAAAATACGGACACATCACCCGAGTAGACCAATGCAAATACCTGGGTGAGATCATCATGAAAAATGGACTGGACAAAGAAGCACTTCAGGAGCGAGTACGCAAACTGGAAATAGCCTACCAAACATCCCGCACAATCTACAACAAAAAGTGCCTTTCCCAAAACACCAAGATACGTCACTATGAAACAGTTCTGAAGCCAGTAGTTCTATATGCAGCCGAAACCCTGTCTCTAAATGCCAACGAATGACTCCTTGTAGAACTGGAGAAAAGAGAACGCAAAATTGTGAGAGGAATCTTGGGATCAAAGTACAGAAATGAAATCGATCAAAAGAGATCCAACAAGGAAGTCTACAGCAAAATAGAGAAAATTACCGACACAATCGGAAAAGGACGGGCACGATTTTACGGTCATCTGAAAAGAATGGACGGAAGAAAGTTAACTAAAGAAATCTTTCACTTTTTTGATTCAAACCCCAAAATCTCAATTCCCTGGTTTAGAAATACCAAAGAAGACCTGCAAATGCTACATATCTCAGCTGAAGACGCCCTTAACAGAGATCTCTTCCACAAGAAAATATTGACGAACGGGCTAAACCGAGAGAGCAACCGAAGAGAAGACATGGTGCCCCTTGGACAGAGGAGCGTAAGCAGGCCCACTCACAAAGAATGAGGGAAATTTGGGCTCTAATGAAGGCCAAGTTCAGTGTCAAATGCAACAGGACTTAACGTGGTCCTTGATGGCCCCAGCGAATTATATATATAATAATAATAATAATAATAATAATAATAATAATAATAATAATAATAGGGTAATTTAATAAAACAAAATATACTGTGTATCACTGTGACAAAGTGTTACAATCATGAAAGTGTTATAGATAAGTAGATCTCCTTCTCCACCAATTATATTCATACTTATGTGATTACATGTTAATGAAGGGTTTAATTGTCACGCAAACATTCAAACTGCTCTCCACTTAAATAACTTCAAACACTCACAGTCTTATAGAGAGATTTACCACCTGTGTAACTGATTCAAACTTAACTACAGGATTGCAGAATGAAATACAAAAACTTTAATATTTTACCGCTGCACATTAATTGGATGTAAGATCCCCTTGCTCTCTTGTGTAATTTTTTACCTAAGAATATTTCACTCTCTGGAGCCATCGCTCCCAACACATTTTAATGTAAGTAAGTAAACTCATGTCCTCATCCGAGGTGGTGCAGCCCTTTTTAGGTACACCCCCAATGGATGTGAGCTGCATGTACCTTATCAACCACATACCAGCCCTCCTAACATTCTTAAATTTCTGGCAGTGCCCAGGAATCGAACCTGGGCCCCCAAGGATGGCAGCTAATAACACTAACCGTTTTGCTATGGAGGCGGGCATATTTTAATGTGATTTACTCCTTATGGTATTAATATATCTCCTGTAGCCTGTTATGGCTGAATGTCGCCATCTGACAATATTAAAATACATTATAAAATTTATTGCCATGTCTACCGTTTCAAGCACAGTCAGAACATTGCTGGGGTTGGTAGCGCAGCTGGCGATAGCACACAAGCCTTCCTGCAGGTAGGCTTGGAATAGAGCCGTTTCCTTTTCAAAGCCTGTAATCTTTCCTTCACCACTTTCAGGGTCATTGTTGCACACATTATACGTTTGTATCCTAAAGTTTCAAATGAAACTCACTTGCAGTTAGGACTTGCTGATCTTTTTGCGATTTAGGCAAGTGCTTTACGGAGCACAGTTACGCGTCTAGGTCTCAGCACCATTAATTTTAATATGTATGAAGTCATGATGCTCAGTCATGAGCAAAGCAGTTAGAGAAAGAGATAGAGACGAATAGATGTAAATTGTTAAAATACTAAACATATACGATATATCTTCGGTGATTGTTTCGATTCTTCTTAAAGAAGATGCGATTAAAATTTTACATCTATTTACATCTACATTTACATCTACAGTTTGTAAAAAGAAGTCTTTATGTGTCATTTTAACCAAATAATTCACTTTTATCATACATAATATGTACAATTGTTTTGGGTACGACGATTTTCTAAAACCCATACAAGCAATTACATAATGAGGACATTTGACTGGCAGTAACATGCTCCTCATAATTTCAATGTTTACTTAATAGGTGTTTTTCCAGTAAATGTTATGTTTTATGTAAGACTTAGTATATCTGTAGCTGAAGGAGGTCAAACATTGACCAAAACTGCAATTTGTAATTTTTAATCATTTTAAAACTGTGAAGTATTGAAAAAAGGTGGACAAATATAATCTGCCTTACATAGGAACAAACTTAATTTGTCATGTGAGTTGATACGAAACCAAAATCATATTTATCAATTGTAATCAATATTACTAAGTTTGTATTGTATAGGCCTTATTGCTCGCCCTGGAACATTACATTACTTCACACCCCTAATTAGTTTGTTATAGTCATAAGACATTTATTTTGAGCCTCATCATCACATAACTTACTAATTCCTGCAATTCAGTTTCTGTGAATTGTTTTAACCCTCGATCTCTTCGTTGCCATATTACGGATATATTAGACCTCTGTAGCCTGGTTTGCTATGGCCTATGAAAGAACCTCTCAAACGCCCAAAATCTCACACATGCAAACTTGAGGCGCAGAGGTCCTGTGCACAGTGCATCAGTCCCACTGGGCTTGGCTCGAACCAGCACGTCGTCTCGGGGTGGCTCGGCTAAACTCGGCTCGGATTTGGAGCACTACGGAGTAAGTGAGGAAGAGGGAGACAGGCTGAGCGAGCGAGACAGGCGTGGGAAAAGAGAGAGACAGCGCTATTGCTCCAAATCAAGGAGTAGGGGTCTGCATTCTGGTCAACCAAGCAGAGTCGTCTTTTGCACCGCGCAGTGCACTGGTGCAAGCACCCTGAGAGGCCCTGGCCTATAATAAGAACTAGAAGCTATAAGTGATATAAAAACACCATCAAATAACAACCTATTACTTCCTATAATGCACTGATAAATACACATCTAAATACATCCACTCTCACTTGCTTGTCAGCCTACTACAGCTACAGAACACCTGGGCCAAACGTTTCCTTGTTAGAATCTGCTGCTCCCACATGTCCCTCTCTGTGCCCAAGTGTTCTCCTGGCCATCTCACTGCATGCCCATAGCACCTGTCCACTTATCTTCATGGAATGCACTGGTCTGTGTTGTTATTTGGGGCAACAACAAGAAGTTATTAATAAAATTGCATTTTAATTAGCTGTCATGTTCCATATGATTGATAAATTAATTAACCCATTGGCTTACCTAACCGTCGAATCGGCGGGTTGCGCAAGCCTGCGCCCGGCTTACCTAACCGTCGAATCGACGGGGTAATGCAGCGTCCTGCTTTATCGATGGTAAAGGGAAGGTAGTACATTAAAAACTCAACAAATGGCATTACAATCATTCTTTATATCTGAAGGAAGTCGCTTCAGCTGTATTTGAGTCATGTTTAGGGGACTAACCGCATAAATTGAAGATAGCATTGAGCTGATGTCACGGATATTGAGCGAGTAAAGATGAGCACGTGCAAGGCTGTTACTAAACGAGAAGTCGTGGATATTTTACTGAATAGTGATTGTGAAGAAGATTATAATATATCTGAAATCTCTTCCTGTGAATCTAGTGATGTGGATACGTTATCTGTGCTTAGTGAAGTTAGTGATAGTAATACGAGTGAAGAAGCTGATGTAAATATTATGAACGTAAAGGTTCCGATGCACCGTAAGAAAAACAGAAAGTTGAAGAGTGGAAATGGGAATCTGCTTGTCCATTGCAAGGTATTCCTACCAAAATACCATTCACTGGAATTCCTGGGGTAAATCCTGTTTTTCAAAATATCGAAATTACGCCTAAACGTGGGAGTGCGAGGTCTGCGAAGTAGCTCTTCACATCCCTGAATGCTTCAAGATATTCCACACTAACAAGAATTACTAGGTGAGTTTATAGTGCATAGTTCATATTTTGCACTGTAATGTAGCACATTCCTTTGAAATGATTATTTTTGAGTATTTCTATGAAAGTTTGACAACATTTGAACCAGTAGTTGCACTGATATTATCATTTAAGCACAGTCTTACATGGACCTTATAAACACCAGCATTTAAGTGGTAATTTAAAGGTCCGGAACTGATGTTTATAAGGTAAGCGGATGGGTTAATGAAATTCGTATCGAGCAAGTGACTGCACGGTTTGGGTGACATAGCTGTCAGCTTGCATTCAGGAGGTAGTGGGTTCAAACCCCACTCTTGGCAGCCCTGAAGATGATTTTCCATGGTTTCCCATTTTCACACCAGGTAAATGCTGGGGCTGTACCTTGATTAAGGCCATGGCCACTTCCTTCTCACTCCTAGACCCCTCCTCTCACATTGTCACCATAAGACCTATCTGTGTCAGTGTGGTGTAAAGCAAGTATAAAACAAAAACAAAAATTCTTCAGAGTTGCCATTTGCTTCCCTTAGTGGAACTGAATAACTCTAGTTTTGTGATTTTGAGTGGAGCCTGGAAGTCGTTGCACTCAAATGCACATGAACCAAGCAGGGCTGGTGAGAAAGAAGATAATTAGGGTTACATTGGAGTATTGAGAGAGGATGAGACAGCAAACTAGGTCTTGTTCCCCTGTTTCATAAATATAAGACTGGTATTTCAACTTCTTTCATCGTACAGCTGACTTTCTTTGTTCAAAATTAAAACTTAAAGCAAAAATGAGCAAGTCCTGCAAACATAACATAAATGTGAATATAAACACCAAAGAAAGTTGTTAAATAATAATAATAATAATTACAAAAGAGATATAATTTTGAAAGGCAAAATACAATAAAAATTGCCATGCAGTTGGGGGCGCGCAGCTATGAGCTTGCATTCCAGAGATAGTGGGTTTGAACCCCACTGTCTGCAGCTCTGAAGATGGTTTTCCATGGTATCCCATTTACACATCAGGAAAATGCTGGGGCTGTATCTTAATAAAGGCCACAACCGCTTCCTTCCTACTCCTAGCCCTTTCCTGTCCCATCGTCGCCATGAGACCTAACTGTGTCGGTGTGACAAAAAGCAAATTGAAAAAACATAAAAAATGTAATCATTTTCACAGTAAGAAAGTAACCAAAGCATATCGTGAAACAAACCCATTCTCACGTCGAAGGGCACAGAATTTACGTACGTACGTACGTACGCACGCACATACATACATACATACATACATACATACATACATACATATTGTAATGTGTTGGCTGGGTAAATAAATGAGTCAGAACCTGGTTACATTCTAACTCTAGTTGCACATATTTTAAAGTTCCAAGATATTGGCCTGCAGGCATTCAGTACAGTCTGCCATGCAGACCAATTCGTCAGCAGAGGCAAAACTACTTATTACATTACCACGCAACTGAATCCCTCCCTGCCACCTATCGGTAGATGATCCATGTAAACTATGAACAACAAAGGTGCAAGATTACAGCCTTTTCTGATCCTTGTGCATACCTTGAACTCATTCTGCCATCAATTTGCACTGTAACCCAATTATCAACATAAATGCCTTTGATTGCTTTATAATCTACCCTTCATCCCATAATTCCTCAGTACACCTGACATTATTTCCCTCGGTACTCTATAAAAATTACTGTATTCCTCTCATAACATTTTGCAATTACCTGGCTCATACTGAAAATCTCATCCCGACGGTCCCTCTGTGGTCTGAAACCGCACAGGTTTTCTTCTAACTTTCTCTCAACCATTGATCACACCATTTTCATAATCTTGGACCAGCTGCAGTTTTTGGGGTGCGGTGATTGAGCGTGCTCCAATTATTTCTCTCCATGTAGGTGTCTTCTTTCATAACCTGCTACAAATCCAGACCCTGCCCAGCTAAATCATTTCTAATCTGATCGATCCATCTTTTCCTTGGCTGACCTCTTGTTATTTTGCCTTCGAGTTCCTTCTCATATCATACTCTGGCTGTTCTTTGTGGGTACATTCTTTTGAGATGACCAAACCATTTCAGCCTGGCTTCGACACAGATCTCACTAAGGGGTTGTTTCACATGGATAAGATGGTGCATCTAGTAGTTTCTTATTTTGTCCCTCTTCATTTTTTGGATCATAGATTTTTAGAACATTCCCACTGCTTGTATTTTGCTGATATTTCTGTTGGTTTGAATGCAGGTTTCTAGACTCTATGTGGTAACTGGTACAAAAAAGCTTTTATAAAGTATTAATTTTTATCTTAATGGAACTTGCTTATCCCAGATAACTTTTCTCACAAGGTGATAAATCTCGGCTCCATTCTGTACTATTAATACATTGCCAACAGACCTGATGTACTTGTTCAACTTTGATCCATCCAGATAGTGATGTTAGTACAGATGTTCTGTCGACTAACAGGCAGCACTACCGTATGGGACTTGTATCTTGAGACCAAATTGCTTGAATGTAGCATTCCAGTCATTCAGCTTCTGTTGTACTTCAGAATCATTATCACCCCATGTCGCATCATCTGCAAAGGCAAGAGCTTTAAACTCAAGAGTTATTGTTGAGTCTCTTAAATCTTTTAATTATTTCATCCATTACAGTGATGAATAAACGTGGCAGTAGTGCGCTGCCTTGTTGTACACCCTGCTTCGTCTCTTACAACTTCAAATATCCATTTCCTGTTTGGATACAACTCTGGCAGTATTCATACAGCTTTTTGACTATTAATTAAAGCACATGGTATTAATTAAAGCACATCTATTATCAGGACATTCCCAGATTTTTTGTCTCTGTACACTGTCGTAAACCAAATCAAACCCCATGGCATTACAGCCCTTGAAGGGCCTTGGCCTACCAAGCAACCGTTGCTCAGCCCGAAGGCTTGCAGATTACGGGGTGTCATGTGGTCAGCACGACAAATCCTCTCAGCCGTTATTCTTGGCTTTCGAGACCGGGACCGCTACCTCACCGTCAGATAGCTCCTCAATTCTAATCACGTAGGCTGAGTGGACCTCGAACCAGCCCTCAGGTCCAGGTAAAAATCCCTGACCTGGCCGGGAATCGAACCCAGGGCCTCCGGGTAAGAGGCAGGCACTCTACCCCTACACCACGGCGCCGGCTACACTGTTGGAAGCCTTTTCAATATCTGTGACAGACTTGACTGAGCAAATACGGTCAGCAGCTAAACAAATCGGTTCATTGTCAGTACATATTCCTACTGATCGTGCTCGAAGTTAATTATGCCATTGAAAATTCTAAACTGAAGTTTGCGACAACAAGAGGAGAAACATGAGAGAAGGTTCAGTGTTCATAGTTTTATGAATAAAGAACCTGGGAAGGGAGTTGTTAAAAGTACAAAAAAAAATAGCAGATGCAACAAAAGTGTTGTAGAGGATGGTCAAGAGAATTTTAACTGAGTAATTTGGCCATGCGGTTATAGTCGCGCCGCTGTGAGCTTGCATTTGGGTGGTAGTGGGTTTGAATCCCACCATCGGTAACCCTGAAGATGGTTTTCTGTGGTTTCCCATTTTCACACGAGGCAAATGCTGAGGCTGTGCATTAAGGCCACAGACACTACTTTCCCACTCCTAGACCTTTTCCATCCCTCCATTGCCAAAATCCTTCAATGTGTTAGTGTGACATTAAACAAGTAGCCAAAAAAAATAGTATAACAGAGACAGCACGAGACTGAAGAAACTTCATTTGGTACACCAGGAAAAACATGAAAAGGGAAAAAGTGTGTAACAGATTTTAAAAATTTCGACACACAATCCATGGATTTTACATTTTTCAGAAAACAACTCCATCAATATCTAAATTATGATCTGTGTCAGGAGAGAGGATTGGTTTCCGAGGAGTTGTATCAGTTTGAGAAGTATTGTAAAAAAGTTAGGCTTCAACTGGAAGAAGATTAGAAATAATAGCAGGGTTTTTATCGAGGTCGACTATACAGCGCAAGACCTGCATCGGGCCTCCCTGGAGGTCACATGCCATGACATGACAGTAGGTATCTTGTGAATAAATTTGTGAGCAAGTGAGTTGCTGCGGAAACTGAGTGTACTGACGACTGATGGGTAATATCAAAAAGATTCTCTTATTGTAGTATAGTAAGTCAATTTTCCTGTTGTTTTTATCTACATTTCTTAATACAATCGTTTAAGAAAGTCTCTTATTATTCTCATGCCTTATAGTCCTTCAAACCAATCCCTCCAAAATATTGTAGGTGCTACAAAAGCTATCGTAAGAAGACCACTTTGTTAAACAATGCACTCAACGACGACTGGCAAACAATTGTAAGCGACATTCATAACTTTAAAATAAGTTCCTTTTCTCTACGATTGAATAAATACCTAACGTAATATATGACAATAAGGTGAAAAATTCATTTGTGGAGTAGAATAAAAACAAAAGCTGCCTTAACTGCAAGCATTCGACTAGCTAATCATTTTTATCATCTCCTCTAAAATTCATATTTTGTCGCTTTCAGTACTTTGCCTTTCCAGAGATGATATAATTTTTCAATACACTGTCCCATCTCATATCTTATCTCTTTGTCATTTTAAGTAATGTTTCCATGATCTTTCACTAGAGCCTATATTCCTTCATAGTTTTTTTTATTACTTCTCACCACTTGGTATAGCAGTTTCTTGTTGTTCTTGCTGTCTCTTCTAGTTCCTGTGCGAATTCAGACCATGTTTTTTTTTTCTTTTTCTCATTAGAAATGATTATTTTTACTATAAGCTTCAGGTCTATTCTAACTTCTCTTCATTCCTTGCCACACCTTTCTGATATTCTCTATCTCTTAGATTCCATACTTCACTTTCAACAGTAAAATGATCACCCCTTCCCCCCAGATATGATTCCAAAATATTTCTGAACACCTTGCCTGATAAACTGATCAGTGAAATACCTCAATAGTTGTTGCAATCCTTCCTATTCCCTTGCTTATAAATACGTGCAATTACTGCTTTCCTCCAGTGTGTGTTGTGTATGTTGGGTATTCAGCCCTAAGGCTGGTTTGATCCTAAACAGCTTCGCCAACAGCTGTCATAGATAGCCTAGGCATCACTGAAGAGGCATACTAGGGAAATGAGGTGTGAGGTAGATTCCCGTTGCTTTCCTCACCGAGCCAGAAGTTTATATTACATACCAGTCTGCCAAGCCCACTGAAATGCATGTACCAACTGACCCTATGAGCAACATTTTTTTCTCACCATTTATAACGGGACTGGCTGCATAAGGAATTGTATTACTAGCATCACTCATACCTCAGTCACTTTCATATTGTCAGAGCCAAGGATGAGACTGAGTCAGACAAGTCAATGAAAGTAACAAATTTAATCTAGCCCATACCAGACGACATAGTGCACTGTGAACACTACATCTTGCTGGCAAAGGCGTGTTCCATGCTAATCTTATTACCCCGTGAAGCCATTATCCCTTCCTTCCCATTTCAGGTCTCATTTCATCTATATATGTTGCTGTATGACATTGGAGTTTAACATCTTTTCCACTTCCTCAAGCATAATTTCGCTAACATCATTGTCTTCCTCCCTTAACTTGGTTGTTCATGGCTTCAGCTGAAAGACTTCTTTTACTTTGAGAAGTTTTTCAAAATAATCCTTCCACCTGTCCGTTGCTTCCCTGGGATATACTAAGAGTCCACCTGACTTACCCAAAATACCATTCATTTCCATTTCCTCCTCCCTTTCTAAGATTGTTCAGTACTGTCCAGAAAGGTTTTCCTGCCACTTGACCTGGCCTTTCCAGGTTATTACTGAAATCTTCTCATGACTTTTTCTTGGATTCAACAATAATTTGTTTTGCTCTGTTTCTTTCATCTCTGTACAATTCTCAGCCTCTATCAGTCCTTGTTTGGACCATTTCTGATGAGTCTTTTTTAAAAATATTTTTTTAATGTTTACAAGCTTCTCTCACTTCATCATTCTACCAAGATGTTCGCTTTTGCCCATCTTTACACATAGTTGATCCAAGGCATTCCCTTGCTGTTTCACCTAGAACATCCCTGTATGCACCCCATTCTCTTCCTATATACTGAACCTGCTTACAGTTTATTGTTTGTAACTTTTCACTGTCTACATGCTTCTGTCTAATTTCCTTGTCCTGGAGATTCTCTACCCTTATTTGTCTGTAGACAGATTTCTTTTTCTCTATTTTAGGCTTAGAGATACTTAGTTCATTACAGGTCCAACAGTGGCATGTATAATAAAAAAATCCCCAAAATTTCTCACAGATTTCCTGAATTCAAAGTCTGTTATGGATCTGGTTCCTCTACCCTCTCTTGTGTAGCAGTTAATAGCCTTATGCTTGAAAAATGTAACTGTGACTGCTAATCCCATACTAGCACAGAAGTGAAGTAAATGCTTCCATTTCTGACTCTTACTATGTCACTTACTGCTTCATAGAAACTTGTCAACTTCATCCTCATCTGCAGCCTCATATGGTGAATAGAATGAGATAATTCTTGTCCCAATTCCTCCAGCTGCTAAATCTACCCACATCATTTGCTCATTTACATGCCTAACAGAAACTATGTTGCATGCAACAGTATTCCTGATAAACTGTCCTATCCCTTACTCGTCCTTCCCTTTTAACACTTGAATAATCTGCTATCTCTTCCTCATTATCTCCCCTTACCTAAATATCATTAACTACTTAAATAAACATCCAGACACATCTGCTGTGCTAACTCAGCCAGTTCTATTTTCTTTCTTTCCTTTCATTCGCCCAGTTGTTTCCAAGGAATCCCTTGCCTGTCAAATGGAAGTGGGAGTCCATCACTCCCATAGATCCGAGATTTGCTTAAAATGTTCTGCATGTACTTCGTAAAAATTCTATGAAGTAGGATGCTACCCTGCTTACACCTAGTCCCAGTGATAATCTGTCCTCTAACAAGTTAGGAACCAACATTGGATTATGTAGTTTTAGTTGTCTGAACACAGGGAGAGCCATGACTCAAAATTATGTCCGAGACTCCCACTCCTTTTCCATAGCAAGTGGTATCCCGACAATCAGGACCACGTACCAGGCCATTGAGCCGCTACCCAAGGTTCATGAACTCTGACGTGACTACGGTAACCTACAACACGAACGATTTACATGCTATAAAAATGTAACATGCTGGTATGTTTGGCAATAGCACATCAGTAGTTCAGGTTTAAATACTCTCTAATAACCTAATCATTAAATTTCCTTAACTCGGTATAGCAATGTGAAATACAAGATGGGAGAAACTATGTGTAGAGAGTAGAGGCACACGGTGACCGAAGTTACTAACTCAACAGCTTGCTACGGGCTGAACTGACACACCTCAAGATGCTGTGATTGTTGAGTCCATTCTGCAGACCCAAAACTAAATTTGTGCGCAAGTGCCACAACTTCCTGGCTCCACTCTTCCACTGGCCTTAGCAGTTTGGGTATGTTTGAAATATTAACATTGTTTAATGGGGTTAATATTTCTTACATCTTGAAAGTATAGAACATCTTAAAGCATAGCGTTACTACGGGATGCTTTTCATCTTTCTTGGGAAATTGTGTAATATGAGCACTTTTATTTTTCAGGGAGGAGGTGAATGAGAAGCTTGTAGATACTCCTGACGGAACATTCCTGGTGCGCAATGCATCGAGTAAAGGTGGAGAGTATACATTAACATTACGCAAAGGAGGTACTAATAAACTAATCAAGATTTGTCATCGAAATGGGAAGTATGGTTTCTCAGAGCCGTTCAAGTTCAATTCTGTTGTGGAACTGGTGTCATTTTATCGAAACGTTTCCTTGGCACAGTACAATGCAACACTCGATATTAAACTTCTCTATCCTGTTTCCCGGTTGCAGCAGGTAAGACACTTTTATATAGATTATTTAATCTGTCTTTTCATTCTTTGTCAGTTGCAATAAAATTCTTATTTTCTTTTAGGAAGATGAAATTGCTAGCACCTCAGATGTTGATAAAGTTGCACAGAAATTGCGTGAAATCCATAAAGATTACAATGGTAAATCAAAAATGTTTGGTGACTTATCCGATGACTTTGTGCGTTCTTCACAAGAAATACAATTAAAACTTCAAGCCTTGGATGCTTTCACGCAAGCTGTGACCATGTTTGAAGACCAGATGAAGTTGCAGGAACGATTTCAGAAGGAGGCTCAACCTCATGAAATAAAAAGTTTATTGGAAAACTCGGAAGTTCTGAAGCACAGACTTAAATCTCTAAGAGAATGTCATGAGCAACTGGATGAAAACTTGAAACAACAGGTGGCTTATAATCGCAGTTTAGAGAGGGAGATGAATTCGCTGAAGCCTGAGTTAATTCAGTTATTCAAGCAGAAAGAAAGACATGTCTCGTAAGTATGTTTGCACGTCTTTATTGGTTAACCTATTCAAGATGGATTTTATCATGTAAAATTTCAATTTGAAATTTGTTGTGCATAGCAAGTTTTCATCATGATGGACAGTGGCAATGGGTGGATTGAGTTCTGAATTCAGTGATGGAGCAGGAATTTTGTATTTTATTTTTCAATTTTCCAGCATTCATTCCCATGTGTCTGGAATACTTGCTGTTGTCAGCTAAAATGTGCTGTGAAGAAAGGAATAGGGTAAAATGTGATCTACAGGTGTGTTGCTGATCTCCATTTTTACCCTGGCAATCATATTTTGAGCTTGTAGTTACTGAACGAGGGAAGGTGGGCTGCAATATGAATAATGACTTTCAGTGTCTATCAAGAATCCCGATATGTTAGGACTCGCATTTCACCACTTTTCCTTTTCTTGTTACATTTTTCTTAGTAGCACTAACTTCCTAACATTGAAAATGATACAGTGTATGGCTTTTAGTGCTGGGAGATCCCAGGACAGGTTCGGCTCGCCAGGTGCAGGTCTTTTGATTTGATTCCCGTGGGTGACCTGCGTGTCATGATGAGGATGAAATTATGATTATGACAACACATACACCCAGCCCCCGTGCCAAGGAAATTACCCAATTATGGTTAAAATTCCTGACCCTGCTGGGAATCGAACCCGGGACCCTTGTGACCAAAGGCCAGCATGCTAACCATGTAACCATGGAAATCATAAAGTTCTTCTAGTCAGAGTTGGATATCCAACAGACAGGAGAAGAAATTGAAATGGTCATTGCTAAGACAGAAGAACTGCCCGTTAAGATAATGAAAGTGGGGAAAGCTGTGGGAATAGACGAAGTTACAGCAGAAGTGATAAAGGCAACTGGACCTGCAGACATACAGACTGTTCGAGAGTGGGGAAAGAGGAACAGGTCCCAGAAATTTATAAAACTGAATTATGATATTTATTTTCAAGAAAAGAGATTTGAAAGTATGTAATAATTATAGAGAATGATATGCTATATTGCCAAAATCTATGAAAGAATGGTAGAAAAAAGAATTGAAGGAAATGTAGAAATGCTATAAGAAAAATAGTTTGGCTTCAGCAGTAGAATATAAACAGTGAAGTCAATTATGAGATAGAATATAGAAAAGCTTTTGTAGTATGGGTTGGATATGGTAGTGATATTAATTAATTTAGATAAGGCTTATTATAGTGTCCACAGAGTAAATGTTCGAGAAATTCTAGTCCAGAAATATATTGGAAAAAGAGCAATAAAATGATAGAAGCAATGTGTTTTAAAGGCTGCAGTTTTGTGGTAACACAACTGGTTAAAACAGAATGGTTTGAAATTGAAACTTATTCACCAAGGTGCCTGCGGTTCAAATCCTAGCTGGTATGTGCAGTATTTTTTAAATTAAGTTACATCATTATAATTCAGATGCCATGTAAATCCGAAGGTCTTGTAGCTATGATCACAATATCAGTGTTTATGTAGCAGCGCACTGTCACCTTTCTGTTTATAATTGTGATGGACGATGTCATTCTGGCAGCATATTGAGATACAAGAATAAACGTAATGCTATTTGCTGATGTTATTGTGATTTTGGGAGGGGATGAGAGAGATATCACAAGAGCTAGATGCAATAAATGGGAAGGCTGAACAGTGGAGAACGGTTATTTTATTCAGAAAAATAAAGCAATAGTTACGCCAAGTGTAAAGTAGAAGGAGTAATAATAATCAGACAGAAATGTGGAAGCTGTGGAGAACATAAAGTTCTCAGGAACTGAATTGGTGAAAAATTCAATATTGAGCAGGATATCAGTCAGAAGATAAAACTTGGGAGCGTTTTCTATCACAGAGATAGGAAACAAGGAAATGCAAATGAAGGCTAAAAGAAAGATAATACGCAGTACTGGGCATGTTACATACCTATTTTGACATGCAACTATGACCAAAAATGACAAAGAAAGATATAAATTGAATACAGGCAGCAGATCAGTAAATTGATGAAAAGTGTGTTACAGAAGGCAAGGAGAGAGCAGGAAAGTGAAGATTGAAGATGTATAGGAACACGAAGTCGAAAATCCTGTAACTTGAAATGTTCAGACTTGAAGGATATTGCAGAAAACTTGCTCACATGTTGTACATCATGGCCAACAAATCTAACCATCCTGCATCAAACAAACAAACAAGCTGGCTTGGACATTATAATAATACAGAGAGTTCTATTTATCCCAGTGAGCCCAATATACTCTGTCAGTTAGTTATCCTTCTTTTCCCTGGACAGTAGATTCAGTCATGATTTAAATTGGTTACATTGGTTTAATAACAACTCATGTGGTTGGCTTCCAGCATGTTAAGGAACTCCTGTGGGACACATTTTTAGCACCCCAAAACTCTAGCAATGGAAGGGATATTAAAAAAATAACATTACGTTAGTCTTCAAAAATGAAATAGATACAGTGAAACAAATTGCAGGAAAGAACTATCACCTACCATTCCTGAATTAGTAGAGCTGATTGCTAAGCAACAAAGTAAAACCTTTCCCAAAAATAATCGTGTATTTTTCAACTTTGTGAACAAAAGTATGTAAAGAATAGCAAACATATTCAAATATCAAGGAGTGAAAGTAGGTTTTGGAACTAGTAACAAGTTGCAGAAAACACCTGAATAGATGTACATTACAACATGCTTCAGCACTTCAAACTTGGCAGTGTATGAAGTAAAATGTCAGGAGCCTAGGTTTACTGCAACATATATAGGTCAAACAAAACATAATTTTTTGCATTAGGCAAAAAGAAAACGCAAGATCACAATAAAATACTGTCAGCACTTGGCATTCTACAACCATATTTTTTGGATTCTCAACCATTGACACACATTTTAAAACTACATTATGAAAATAAGAGTACAGTGGAACCTCGATTATCCGTTTTTGGAGGGACCACGGAGGAAAAAAAAGTACAACATGGGAAAACGGAAAATCCGGGAACAAATAAACCATCAACAATTTGGCAAACATCACAAAAATGAAATATGTTTACTTATAATCTTACAAAGACCCCTAAATCAAATCAAACTACAGCCCCAATGGGCCTTCCGCCTACCAAGCGACCGCCCTCAGTCCAAAGGCCTGCAGATTACGAGGTAACGCATGGTCAGTGTGACGAATCTTCTCAGCCGTTGTTCCGGGCTCTCTAGACTGGGGCCAGCATCTCACCATTCAATAGCTCCTCAATTAAAGGTAATTGTAGAATGAGTGAACCTGGAATCAACCCTCATATCGAGGTAAAAATGCCTGACCTGGCCGGTAATCGAACTCAGGCCCTCCAGGTGAGATGCAGGCAAGTTAGACAGCAGGGCCGGCTTCAAACATTAATTACCGTTTTGCGACTTAAAAATCTCAAAACTTTACATTCAGTTTTATCAGGGAAACTTCGTCAGTATTCCCGATATAGCAAGGCAAACAGCAATCGACCACAAGTAGTTTTTAATTCTCTAATCTAATAAAATAAAGCACATTAGATACAAAAGCGCTCAACATGTTGGCAAAATCCTCTGCTTTATCTTTCATTGTAATTTGGTCACCGGTACGGTATACTGTTCGTAGCGTTGCTTACGCTATTATACAAGGCTGGGAAATGAGCCATGAGAAGTGGGGTCACCAAATTTAGTTTTCAGTTCTCCCACTAGGATCACCTTTCTTAGACACAAGTTTTGAATGCATGGATTTTGTGACAAGTGCTTGTGGAAATTCGCTAATATATAGCCACTTATAATACTTACGGAGAAACCACATGTTTTGAATGTTGCTCGTGATCCATTTTTGTTGTAGTGAAAATAATCCCGTCAATATGATATTAACGTGTCCTGTTGGAAACTTATTAAATCAGTATCTTGAGGTTATGAGTCGTAGTATGGACCCACAGTCAACACGAATTTATACATATTTACAAAGATGTTTTAAAGTATTTGGGAAATATATAGTCAGTTCATACTCGCGTAAAAGCTATTACTTAAAATGTAGTATTTGTAATGGTCTCCAGTTCAGAGTTGCCATTTGAATATTACATCACTGCCTTACCTAACTTAACTTTAACACTTTTCTGTTCAAAGGTTTTCGCTCCAGATTCGGAATATTTTGGCACTTTGATGAAATATTCCTTGCAATATTGTCCAACAAAGGCCTGAGTAATTTGTGCAGCAACAATAGTGGCAATGTTTCGTTACTGCAGGTCCTGCACATGAGTTCCCTTAAAAACCTGTCTTTCAGGTAGTGGGTACAGATCGGTAGATAGTGTTTTCTTGGGAGATAGTGTACTGCTTCAATAACAAAATAGTAACACATTTGTATCAAAGCCCTGAAGAAAGCGTTAGAGTACCTTAATCCTCCCCGTCTTGAAAACGGATTAAGCATACTGCAGGACTATCCGTTGCAGGTAAGGATATTATCTGCAGACAACTGTCACAGCTAGTTTCTTCTTCTGCTACATGTATCAAATATCCAGCTATCATTGCCAGTGAAATTGATGACAGTAACTGCAGATTCTGTAAACAGAAAAAATTAATTATCACTGCTGAGTTAAGGATCAAATCATTTTTAAGCACTTTTAAAAATGTTTGTTAAATTAGCCTGTAGATGACCTGTTGGACAGTAATATGCAGACCTTTATAGTGTTCTCTCTGAATTTACACTTTTGTTTACAAAAAGCCTGAATCTGCTCAGTCAAGAAATTTGCTTTCAAATCACCTTGTTCAGCTAGTCCTGTAATTTTATTTAGTTGACTGTCAAGTCCATGTTTATTTTTTTCCATTTTTGAGTTGATGCACCCTTTCTTTTAAAGTTGTAATAATATGTATTTGCCTTGCTATATGTGCTCTTTGTTTCCTACATTTCCTGTCTATTCTTTTCAGTTTCAAACCTAATTTAGTGCAGTATAGTTCATGTTTAATAGAACACTGTGTGGCTGTGGTTTTATATAATGATTCACTGATAAATACATGTGAAGGGTCATTCTCTTCACTGGCTGTAGATGTGCTTGGTTCCACATGAAGTTCAATTTTCTTGTAGGGTTTAGCTTCAGTTCCCACTTGTAAAGCCTTCCCCTTAAGTCAGGACCTCTCAGGGTGCATGCACTGTGCACAGTGCAAAAGACGATTTCGCTTGGTTGACTAGAGTGCAGACCCCCCACTCCTCTATTTGGAGCAATAGCGCTTACTCTCTCTTTCCTCACACCTGTCTCGCTCGCTCCCCCGTCTCCCTCTTCCACACTTGCTTCGTAGCGCTCCAAATCCGAGCTGAGTAGAGCCGAGCTTAGCCGAGTAGCCCAGAGACGAAGCGTTGGTCCGACACGCCTAGCGAGACCGATGCACAGTGCACGGAGCTCTTGCGCCTCGATTTGCACGCGTGAGATTTTGGGCGTTTGAGAGGCCCTGCCTTAAGTGGTCTTCTTGTATGTGATTGTGTTTGTTTGCGTCCGGGAAAGTCTTGATACGGATGGAATGACGTTCGGTAGTATTTTTAGTGCTGCGCTTACACTATAATCTGAGTCCTTAAAATGTCTACTGCAAACAGTGGAATGTACACTAGGTTTCCACAGAGATCCCACTCTATTTCCCTGACGAGAAATTGCCAAACACTGTTTAGTTTTAAGTTCCTCGTCTTTGGGAAATCAATGAAATGAAATACCACACCCTTTTGAGATCTTTGGTTTGCAATAAGGAACACTACAGTACACCATGTTTTTCAAGTTTAACCGATGTTCACATTACGTAAATATGATCATAAATTTCAATCACTCAATTATAATCATCTGCACTAGCACAAGAAAGCTCATAAAATACAAAAATACGTCTTGACACGCTCGTGAATGTTTGAAGGAGTACCTCGCCCGCGCAATTTTATGTCTGAGAAGCGCGCACCTAGCCGCAAAACGATGCGTTTCGCAAGCCCGAGCGGGAACCAGTTTCACGACCAGCGAGGCCTTGTATTTCCCACAGTGGCGGTTTCTGGTATAGCGCAATGGAGCAATGCACCTCCAGTTTATATCAAATTGTACTCAGCTACTTAATTTTCACGATTTCCTTGTCATTCTCAAAGCTCGTGCTAAGCCCATCTGTCCGTAATATACTCGTACTGGCTTTTAATTCATGTGAGCTGCGCATAGTCTGTGGCTGGAGACTCGTCTGGAATGAACCCCCATACAAGGCGGCATCTCCGTCCGTACTTAGGCGAAGGGACCAGTGAAGTGCGGGGGGAAGTCTGTCAGCATTAAGGCAAGACCTGGATATCGCAGAAAAGAATATCCATGGTGTAGGCATGCGCAGTATGCCACTCTCTCAAGTCTGTCGCAAGTCGTGTTGTTGGGGTACGAAAACTGTAATAGTATGTGCCTGCCATCTGTTGCCCTTACAGGAATTTAATCAGGCAGCAGAGAATAGTGCACAAATTAGCGCTAGTGTTGAACAGCATCATTACTACCAAAAGTCATATTAAATTGCCAAATTCCAATTGATACCTTGTCCCAAATATATCAGTACTTACTAAACATCTATTCATTTGCCTTCTTTGGAATAATTACTTTTTTGGAGAGAAACATAGCTTAAAAATCATTGAGCCAAAGAGTAGCGGGAAGGTAATACCAATGAAAACGCTAATTGACCAGCTCACACTAGTTCTTAAAAATTAAGTTACCAACATTGTGAAAAGTGCGAACATTCATTCCTATTGTTTCCTCGTGTTTTTCAAGTGTGAAACTAGTGTTTGTAAACGTTTGTACTTAGCAATTATCATAATTCGTAACATTATTGTATGCTGTGCAAGCGTGTGAGTGTTTTTCTGCACCGTTGTGCCGTTCTGAAACTTAATTTTTAGGATATAAAGAAGTTACAATCTTTTGTCCGTGTGCGTGTGTGTGTGTGTTTTTGTGCGTTGTAGTTACGTCCACAATGTTTGTGCCCCGGAAAGGTAAGGAGCTACATAATGAGTTTGAACAGTGTCCAGATACTTAAGAAGACAAACTTTTCTTGTCTCCCTCTTGAGCGAAAACTTGAGATTAAGAATGCCGGGCGCCCAATGCCTGATCTTGTTATGACGAGGCAGACTAAAAGTAAAAGTAAAGAAATCGTGCGTAAATTCAGAATGGATATATACAAAAGAACCGAGTGGATCTGTGGGTGCGAAGTTACTAACAGGTTGTTTTGTTTTCCGTGTTTATGCTTCGTGAGTGATGAAAGCGAAGGGACTTGGACCAAAGTCGGAGTGGTAGATTTAGGACATTTGTCACAAAAAATAAAGAAACACGAAAGTTCTAAATCTCATATGCTTGCCCAGTTAGAATTCGATCTTCTGGGAAAACACGATATCCGGCAGCAACTTGATTGTGCTTACAGGCAGTCTGTCGAAAGACACAACGATCAAGTACGGAAAAATCGTTATGTGCTGTCAAAAATTATTGACTGTGTAAAGTTCTGTGGCGTGTTTGAGTTGGCATGACGAAACAAGTGAATCGTCGAATGCGGGCATATTCCGAGGCCTCGTTAATTTTAGTTCTCTAATTGACGTTGCATTAAAGGACCATCTGTCCAAAGCTACTGTTTTCAAAGGCACCTCGAAAGACATTTCGTGCATGTTTGAAATCTGTCGCGAGAAAATAAAGAAAGAAATCACAACTGCGCCCTTCATTTAGGTAATCGCAGACGAGACCACCGATATATCAACTACAGCACAATTAGTTATTGTACTGCGCTACGTTCTTCCCAACGGTAAGCCAGTTGAAAGATTTTGGGGTTTCCTCTCACCCGCTAGTCATGATGCTAAGACAATAGCAGAGTGTTTAAAATCTTCTTTGAGCGATGTTGTTGATAGCCCAGATAAGTTAATTTCACAAAGTTACGATGAGGCGAATGTAATGAGTGGTCGCCATTCAAGAGTGCAAGCTCTCATCAGGGAAGATTTTAAGCATGCACATTATGTTCACTGTTATGCCCATTCTTTGAACTTAGTCATGGCACAAGCGACAAGCCAGAATACGGATGTCCGTATATTTTTTGCAGATTTAAGTGAAATCCCCAGCTTCTTTAATAACTCCCCGCAGCGATCAGGTGTATTGACCGAAGTAATTGGTAGAAGAGTACCTCATGCTTCAAACACAAGGTGGAATTTTAAATCAAGGACCGTTGAAGTAGTTTACGAGAACAGAGATGCCCTCATCGAATGCCTGAATCAACTGGAAACTACCTCTCGACAGCCTAACACCATATCGTAAGCAAGAGGTTTGCGTTTAAAATTGGAGCACCCGTTATTTCAGTTCTGGTTGGCTGTTTTCCATCAGATAATGCCTCATGTGGACATTTTATACAGTCAGCTACAAAAGCGAAATTCAGATCCGTTGGAAGTCAAAGGCGCACTTTCAGGTTTCGAGGCTGCTATAAAAATGGTTCGGGAAAATAAAATTGACCACATCGCTGACGAACATGATACACTGCCCCCGCCAGTGAAGGTATCACGAGAGCCGCTGCGTACCTCGAAACGAGTTGCGGCAAAAGAAGTTTGTGACACAGTCATTCTTCAAGCAAAGGAACGGTTTAAATTCACAAACCACCTTCTTGCAGCAAACTTGTTTCAAGCTGAAAATTTCGGCAGCTTTGAGAAGCAGTTTTCCCACTCACTTCTGTACAAAGCGTGTGAGGCCTACCCATTTCTCGACAAACTGAAACTGAGAACCGAACTTGAAATATTATACATGAGAAATGATTTTCGAACTGTTTCTGGGGCTACGACTTTGTTGCAGCTTCTTTTAGAAAATACACTGACTGACAGAGCAAATGCAACACCAAGAAGGAGTGGTCAGAACTTTATGCCAATTGCAGGGTAGACTGACGTCACTGAGGTATGCTCATGATGTGAAATGCGCCGCTGTGCTGCACACGTAGCGAACGATAAATGGGACACGGCGTTGGCGAATGGCCCACTTCGTACCGTGATTTCTCAGCCGACAGTCATTGTAGAACGTGTTGTCGTGTGCCACAGGACACGTGTATAGCTAAGAATGCCAGGCCGCCGTCAACGGAGGCATTTCCAGCAGACAGACGACTTTACGAGGGGTATGGTGATCGGGCTGAGAAGGGCAGGTTGGTCGCTTCGTCAAATCGCAGCCGATACGCATAGGGATGTGTCCACGGTGCAGCGCCTGTGGCGAAGATGGTTGGCGCAGGGACATGTGGCACGTGCGAGGGGTCCAGGCGCAGCCCGGGTGACGTCAGCACGCGAGGATCGGCGCATCCGCCGCCAAGCGGTGGCAGCCCCACACGCCACGTCAACCGCCATTCTTCAGCATGTGCAAGACACCCTGGCTGTTCCAATATCGACCAGAACAATTTCCCGTCGATTGGTTGAAGGAGGCCTGCACTCCCGGCGTCCGCTCAGAAGACTACCATTGACTCCACAGCATAGACGTGCACGCCTGGCATGGTGCCGGGCTAGAGCGACTTGGATGAGGGAATGGCGGAACGTCGTGTTCTCCAATGAGTCACGCTTCTGTTCTGTCAGTGATAGTCACCGCAGACGAGTGTGGCGTTGGCGTGAAGAAAGGTCAAATCCGGCAGTAACTGTGGAGCGCCCTACCGCTAAACAACGCGGCATCATGGTTTGGGGCGCTATTGCGTATGATTCCACGTCACCTCTAGTGCGTATTCAAGGCACGTTAAATGCCCACCGCTACGTGCAGCATGTGCTGCGGCCGGTGGCACTCCCGTACCTTCAGGGGCTGCCCAATGCTCTGTTTCAGCAGGATAATGCCCGCCCACACACTGCTCGCATCTCCCAACAGGCTCTACGAGGTGTACAGATGCTTCCGTGGCCAGCGTACTCTCCGGATCTCTCACCAATCGAACACGTGTGGGATCTCATTGGATGCCGTTTGCAAACTCTGCCCCAGCCTCGTACGGACGACCAACTGTGGCAAATGGTTGACAGAGAATGGAGAACCATTCCTCAGGACACCATCCGCACTCTTATTGACTCTGTACCTCGACGTGTTTCTGCGTGCATCGCCGCTCGCGGTGGTCCTACATCCTACTGAGTCGATGCCGTGCGCATTGTGTAACCTGCATATCGGTTTGAAATAAACATCAATTATTCATCCGTGCCGTCTCTGTTTTTTCCCCAATTTTCATCCCTTTCGAACCACTCCTCCTTGGTGTTGCATTGTCACTGTCAGTCAGTGTAAGTTGCAGAGTGTCTTTGGTGAAAGCATAAAACTTTTAAATATAGTTATTACTATTCCCATGACGACATCTGAAGCAGAAAGGTGCTTCTCAACCCTGAAAAGAATAAAGACTTTCTTGCGCAGCACAATGACCGAGGATAGACTTAATGCTCTTGCTATGCTGTCAATTGAAAAGGACTTGGTTCGAGACTGTGTGGACTTCAACGAAGCAGTTATAGATAAATTTGCATCCCTCAAGGAGCGCAGGATGGATTTTTTGTATAAGCTGTCTGCATAGGGTAAGTCGATTGTGAAACATTTCTAATTTTGCATGTGGTAAATATCGGCATGTATTGTCTGCTTCTCTCGTATTCGATCACATTTTCAAAACTTCTATCATCTTATTTTGGAAGGTTACGGCCCACGACGGGTGAGGTGGAGGGGGGGGGGATGCAATTTCTTTTCTTCTGTTGAACCCCCAGTGACGAAAGTCACGCGCCGCCACTGATTTCCCAGCCCTGTATAATAGTCTAAACAACGGTTCGTAATCAGTTTATGGAAATCTTGTACCGCGTTAATTAGGCCTACATCGGCTTATCAAGGTTATGTTGAACTCGAGAATATGGTTTCGAATGTAAGTATCGATCTTCAAGTTCTCGAATGCATTAAAATGCCCGTCACTAATCACAATCAAATAGGAAAGAAAAAAATCATTAACACTTCCGAAATTAGGATTATTCGCGACCTTGAGCTCAGCTGGAAAGCGCGCTCGCTGTACAATTCGGTACAAGTGCGAAATGATACAAAGCTTTAAATATAACGTGCGCAAATAAAACGACTGCTGTTTTTACAACATTTTAACACAAAAACGTGAAATTCCCAGTCTTATATTAGGACGAAAACAGTAATAGGCAATCCCAAAACCTCCCATGGCTTTATGTATGTAAGTTGCAACATCTGTTCTGGTCTCAATAACATAATCGTGTACGATAATATTAAAATACTACTGTAAATTTGTGTCATTTAAGAAGGAGCAGTTTCGATTCCTGTCTGAAAGCCCAGTGACTATGCAGTGCCCTGAGGGAAATGCCGAAAACCTGTTCGGCAATACACTCGAAAAAAGTAAAAAAAGAATAAACATCTAACCCTGGACATAATGTAGACGTTTTGCAAGTACGAACATTTGGCGAAATTCGTTCCGTCTTCAAGTAGAGCTGTCGAAATGCGCTCTGTCTCCTTCCACTTGTTGTGGACACGCTCTGATTTATGATTTCCACGGTTTCTCTAAACAATACCACCCGAATGCGATGCTAAGATGGTCCCTTATGCAAGTTCGCCGCCGATCGCTTTTCCAGTACCTACAGTACTTCTCAAATTACCGCAATGACGAGACGTTAACACCAAGATCCGTGAGTATGCCGTAGCTGTCCTTTCGTGAGATGCAGTTTCTTGAAAAACGCGTGATCGAGAATTTAGCGTTGATGGGACTGAAATTTCTGGACGGTTGATCCGGGAAATCGTTTCTTCGAGGAACGGATAATGCGGGATTTTTACAACATGATTTAGTTCGGATGCTCGCGGGAGCACGTAATTTCAAAGAATATACGGGAAAACGTAGTTTCCGGGAACGTATAATCGAGGTTCTACTGTAGAACTTTATTAACATCAAAAAAGCCATAGTGCAGAAAAACAGCCCAGCTTACGTTAATAATGAAGAAAGAACTGCACACACAACTGAAAAGCTCTCCCTGTTCCACAAGTTTATATTGAAAATAAAATGTGTTTATGCCCTTCAATCAGGTAGGTATTGAGAAGAACAGTGGATTTATCCTTCCGATGGAAGTCGCCAGTCTAGCCTTCTGGAGATTACCTTTGTTATTTTATTGGGCAATGGATATAGTCAATGAGCAGTATATAATTGGGGGGCCAAACCTGATGACTGGATTATGGTGGAAGTTGCCTCAGTTTAAATAATTTCAAGTTTCATAAGGAACTCTAGGAAAATTGCAGATTAAACCTCAAAATGTCTTAGTAAACATAACATATACAAGTGCAAGGTCCACATATTTCAAGACTATGTTAAAACATACCTTTACACAATTTGCTGTATAAAATTTCCCACCGGGCGAGTTGGCCATGTGGTTAGGGGTGCGCAGCTGTGAGCTTGCATCCGGGAGACAGTGGGTTCGAACACCACTGTCGGCAGCCCTGAAGATGGTTTTCCGTGGTTTCCCATTTTCACACCAGGCAAATGCTGGTGCTGTACCTTAGGCCACGGTCACTTCCCTCCCATTCCTAGGCCTTTCATATCCCACCGTCGCCATAAGACCTATCTGTGTCAGTGCGACGTAAAGCAACTTGTAAAATTTTTTTTTTAAATTTCCCATTGGCCAGCTGTTGAGTTTATGATAGGCTACAAATGCAGCTAGTGCTGTTGTGCTAGTATATACTGGTATTAAATTGCTATCATGAAAATTGTAGTTGGGTTGTGTGATTGGCTTGTTTATTGAGTGAAGTCCAGTAATTTCTTCATTAATGGCCAGCGCATACACCCTGTGAAAATAAATGTAATGGCCGATGTTCTGCTCTCTGTGAACAGTAGTGTATAATTTTTTTTCTTTTTTAATTTTCCTATCAAGGAAATGTTAAGATCGGATAGAGAATTGCTGTTGTCGGTGTGTTTGCAAGAATTTCAATTCTTGGTACGAATTTTGAAAGGAACACACAGTAGGAAACACAATGACAGGTCACTATGGGCAGGGGGAGAAAAAAGAAAGAAAAAACGCAGAAGTACAAGGGCAATCTCCATATCTTCATACACTGCTGTCTTCAAAGAGATTGGCTCTCACCTCATTAGTCCCAGTTCTTCTAATCCATCCCTTTTCAGCCTCTGATGAGCTCATGTCTTCTTCCCAGCTTCATCAGTAGGGTGTCATTGAGGTGTCATCATGACAAGTCTGCAGTCTCGATGCGACAATTATAAGATGATAAGGAAGCTGGATAAACACTGGTAAAGGGAAGAGATCAAAACAGAGATGAATACAGGTGGTAAAAGATTTGGAAAACAGGACAGACACAAAGAGAGAAGAGGAACCCATTGGGTCAATATAAGTGCAATGGAAAGGAACAAACAAGTGCAAATCAAGTCATACATAAAAAGGAACATTGATAGGAACATGCTGACCTGTCATTATATGTTAACTTCGATGTTCGTATTTTTCTATATATGAATTGATTTGCACTTGTTTGTTCCTTTCTGTTGCTCACATTAAGTATGAATTTCGGTGCTCTTGCATCTATTTATATACAATACATATTTTATTTATTTTCTAAACATTTTAACCTTAGTCAAGCATTACACGTGTTCATGTGGAACCTGTCTGCTTCCACGAGAGCGAAAGCTGTCTTTATCCTGAATTCTAAAGTATGCACATTTGCGGCAATGTTTTAGCGTATGTTTGTAATATTAGCCGATAAATATCAGGAGCATTTACACAGGACCCTTAGTGAGGTTAAACACAGGCATTTGGAATTAAGAAAAAGAAAGCCTTTGTTCTGAAGCACTACAGTAGAAGTCCGCTATAACGAGTATGGCATTTAGCGAGAACTCCATTAAATGACAGTTTCTTTCTTTCCCTTGAAAATTCATATATTAAAGTATGTATTATCCTTCGGTTACAGTGAGAACACCATTACTGATGCATCCATTATTACGAGCGATTAAGCGTACGTTATTTCTTCCGTTACCGATATTTTTGCACTCCAGCTATTACATTGAATGGAATCTATCATCTTTGCTATAGTTTTCTCGCTATGTGAACTAGTGAACTCTCTCGTCGACATTCAAACTCGAAGGTGATGTCGGAGTCAATTAGCAATACTCGTCGACTGGTGTTCTGTAAACATAATTCAAAATTAAAAAGAACATATTTCCGTAATAAGTGCATAAAAAGTGGCCGATAGCAGTAGTTAACTCGTTAGAAATAACAACTGAAATAAGCGATCGCTTACTTTTACTGCTATGTACTGAAATTAAGTAAGAATGTGATACACCTCAAAATATGACACAGGGAGCATGACAGATTTCTGAGGTTAGTTTCTCAGTAAAACCTTGTTAGGACATTTCTGCAGGGGACAAGGAAAGAGAATGTGTTAAGCGAGAAACCGTACTATTGAATGCACAAATAACAACTATCCAGCAGGGATATGTAAACACTTGATATGTTTTGTTTTCCAACGTGCATGCATTTTACGTCATGTATGTACGGGTACAGTGAAGGATATAGGATATCTAGGCTACAGTTTCTAAATGTGATATGAGAGTATTAACCCATTGAACTGTAATTTTTCTTGAAAATACATATACATTGATTGCAATTTAATCTAGCTTAAAAGAGAACACTTCAGCTACAACAAGTTAACACACTGAATCACAGTTCACATTCTAACAATAGTTCAACACAGTGTGGTAGATCTTAAAACACTCATCTTCATGCAGTGCCACCTTACACTTATCACATTCATAACGGGATTCACCCCTGTTCTTTCCCTTGGGATTTTTTCCTCTGCAGTCATAGCACTTTCTGGATGGAGATGCCTTGCTTGCTGTTATTTTGACAGAGAAGTGACTGCAGTGTTTTCCTTGTAACCTTACTGGTGTACTTCCTTCACTGGGCCGGCCTTTGGTTGGATAATCAGGCAGAACAATACCCGCGAAAATTTGCTCCGCAACATAAACTCTGAAACGGTAAAGCCGGGCATCCTTTTTCCAGGATTCAGCATGTGATGAATGACGCTAGCATTTTGCATTGCCATGTCGAGCACATACAGGTATATTTTCTTATACCCTAAGGCATATCGTCTCATTAGGGGGTATGATGCAAGGTGTTGGTCATGTGAATCAACACCACCCATTCCAGAATTGTAGTCCACAACCACGTTTGGTTTCAAAACAAGTTTGCCCCTTTTGTTTCTGCTTTCCACAAAATCTGGTCTTTGATGCACTGTTGATAGAAGATGTACATTCTTTTTATCCACCCATTTTGTGGCAAGGATGCCATTAGCTGAGACAAAAGTTAGTTCTCCTTTCTTGAGGTTCATTGCTGCAAAATGGGGTGGCATGAATTTATGGTTTGGACGTACAGTTCCAATGGTGGTGATGATGCTTGTTGTTTAAAGGGGCCTAACATCTAAGGTCATCGGCCCAACAGTTCCAATGGAATTGGTATTTTTCATTATCAGGTCCCTGAAAAGACTAGGTGAACTGTACAAATTGTCCATATAAATAGTCCTGCATGATCCTAGCAATTTGTCACACAATTCAAGAACAATTTCCTCACTACACAGTAGTCTTCTGGCATCACCTGTCCTATCTACATACTGAGGTTCTTTACCAACATATATACGAAACTTCCAGCAATAGCTAGTGTCAGAGCAGCAGACTTTATAGAATTTTATACCGAAATGTGCTCTTTTTTGAAGGGTTGAATTGAACGAATGCCAAACACCAAACGAACGTCATTACACTTTCATCAATACTTATTTTTTTTCCAGGCACGTACACCTTCTGAAACTTGTCCAACAGTAGCTGTGAAACAGGTCTAACTTTCTGGAGCTTATCACACTGGGTTTCTGGAGAATCTGGGGCAAAATGAAAACACAAGTGATGGCAGATTCAGACGATGAGGTTCTAGGTATTATCAGTGGGATTAATCATCAGAATTTGACGGAAAGTGAGGATGACAGTGATAGTGATCACTGATGAGGAAGCATGGAATGATATGAGGTTGCAAATCAGGATTTGGGACCACTAACAATTCTAGTTTGAAACATAAACAAACATACATTTGAATTTGCTTTCCCATTTTAAGACATATTGATTGTAATGTGCATAATTATTAGTGATTTTGTCAGTTTCGATAATTATACTGTGGCATTAGTTTTTTTAAAAATTTGCTTTATGTCACACCGACACAGATAGGTCTTATGATGATGATGATGATGATAGGATAGTAAAGGGCTAGGAGTAGGAAAGAAGCGGCCATGGCCTTAATTGACGGATAGCCTCAGCATTTGCCTTGTGTGAAAATGGGAAACCACGGAGAACCATCTTCAGGGCTGCTGACAGTAGGGTTCGAACCCACTATCTCCCGAATGCAAACTCACGTCTGCGTACCTCTAACCGCATGGCCAACTCGCTCATTGTGTGTGTGGCATTAGTGATAGTGAATTATGAAGTAGGCAAGAAAGTGAATTACAGTTAAGTTTTGTGTGTAGTACATATCTTTTGATAGTAGTCGAGACTACTGTGTGGTGTGCCTTCTGCCATTTTTGCACTAAAACAGGCAGTTGAAGATTAATTTCTTCAAGAGTACATAGATACCTGCAATCTGTTCTGATGAAATTAGGTGTGACTGACTAATTTATGCTTAACTACTTACATTTTCAGAAAGTTTACGGTTGTTAAGAATTTTTAAAAATGGCAAAATTAAATTATGCTCGCAAGCAAAAATCCCCTTATCAAGGGTTAGATTTTATATCAACAGTGAAGTATTTAAATCCTAACATTTTATATCCCTTGCAGCATCCTGAGTATGGATTTCACTGGAGTATGATAGATAATTGTAAGCCAGGCTGAGTGTCCCAGACAGTTGAGGCGCTGACTTTCTGACCAGAACTTAGCAGGTTCGATCCTGGCTCAGTCCAGTGGTATTTGAAGGTGCTCAAATACATCAGCCTCCTGTCTGTAGATTTACTGGCACGTAAAAGAACTCATGCGGTACTGAATTCCAGCACCTTTCTATCTCCAAAAACCATTAAAATAGTAGTTAGTGGGACGTAAAACCAATATCATTATTATTAGGTGTGATTTGGCAAGTTTACTTAATATGCTTTAATTCTTTTTATTTAACCATCCCATCGATTCTTGTCAGGATGGTTATTCATTGTTTCTGAGAGAGACTTTGATATGTAGGATAATTGAAGCCTGCCCTCAAAGAAAGTTGTCACATTTGGCAACTTTGCTGGACTGAAAGAAACAGGTTGTTCCTCATATAATGGAGGTCTAGGTTTAACTCTTCCTGTAAATAAAACTTGCACTTTCCCCATTGTAGTTAAATATATTTGCATGGAAATGGCATCACAGAAGGATTACAGTGAGAAAAGACAAACTTTCATTTGTACACTGTGCAAGTTCAAATATATTTGTACTTTTAACACATAATGAACTTCAAATATACAATTGCCATAATACCTGCAGACATCACTCTCCACATCTTATAAATGGCAGTCACGTATAAAATTGCTTGTCTTCTGGCTGTAGGTACTGGCATGTATCAGGCAAATCTTTGTGCTGAAGATAAGTACACAAAACAATGACATTCTTATTAACCTTGGCTATATTGCCATCAGAGTAGTATGCAGTCTTTTCTCTGGTATAATGCAAGTGATTTTGTGCTTGAATTTTAGATCTGTTCTCATCACTATCAGCAGCTACTAACTGAATGTATAACTAATGACAATAATTACATGTGTCTAAATGAGGAAATCCAAATTTCAACATGAAATCAGAAGTAAAATTATCCTGATAAAGACATCAAGTAACAGGGATCTGAGGATATGCTTCTTTGAATAACCTGAACATTTTACTGAGGTTTAAATCTGGGCTCAAATATTAATTTTCAATTATCTGCTGTGAATAGTGGCATGGCTGTATAGGGAAACTGTTAATGTCTTCGCAAATTTTAACTTCAATATCATCACTTACTGTGTTCAGTCTATTAGTATCTTTTCCATGCACTGTCCGTAGGAATAGTTACTCCACCTTTAGCCCTCTTGGAGCCAAGAGCCGATCTGGTCGGCCATTCACCATCAGCTGGAAGAGGCCAGCGCTCTGGCTCCACTCTGCTACTGTAAAGTGCCAGGCTGTTTTTAGTGGAAATACATGCATTTGAAAATTCACGTATATTTACCGGTATGTGGCAAATATTGGCAAGAAATTTTCTATATGTCGAGTGCATAGAGTAAGCAACTGATTCAGAGTGATATAAAGAATCAAAAACATTTTATTGTTGCTATTATAGTTGTTAATAACGTTTATTTTCAGGAAGAGAAAAACATTTTTGCAATTTCTCTCTCAATATCTACTTTGAAAAAATCATTAACGATACAAAAGAATTTACGTAATGATGTAGAATATACTTCTAAATATAATTGTATAAAATAATTACTTTGAACGAGAAAAATAAAAACATAAAAATTCAAACATATGTCACTAGAAAAACAAGAGTTTTACTCACCGATAAAATTCGCGTGTGTTCGATGTATGGCAGGCAAATACTTTCAAATTTTCTACGTGCGGATTACGTAGTGTAAGAATAATTCTGAGTTATTAAAAAAGTTAAAAAATAGTTGATATTATAGTTTTTATTTTCAGGAAAGAACCTTTTCTCATTTTTGGTTCCAGTATCTGTTTGGAAAAGAAAAACATTTACAATACAACAGAATATACGTAATTAAAAAACCTATGGTGCGAAAGCCCTGATGGGCCTTGGCCTACCAAGCGACCACTGCTTAGTCCAAAGACCTGCAGTTTACAAGGTGACACATTGTCAGTGAGACGAATCCTCTCCGTCGTTATTCTTGGTTTTCTAGACCGGGGTCTCCCTCTCACCATCAGATATCTCCTCAATTATAATTAATTAGGGTCACTTTGGCCGAGTGGACCTCTAACCAACCCTCAGGGCCAGGTAAAAATCCTTGTTCTGGCTGGGAGTCGAACCCATGACTTCCGGGTGAGAGGCATGCATGCTACACTTAGCCCACTGGGACCAGCATTTACGTAATGATAGAGAATTTATTTCTGAACATAATTCTATAAAATATTGCTCTGAATAAGAAAAAGAAGAACAATAAAAATACAAATTTAAATATAGTATGTCACTAGTAAAAAGAAGGAAAATGACAAAATACATTGACTCGCCGAAAATTGTTGAGATGAAGACTTATCACCAGATATATAATGTTGTTATCCAAAGTTTGAGACCACTGTTGAAGCACTTAGGGGTATGGTTGGATATTTACACTGACAGTTAACTAACACTTATCACTAACACTAATAGCAACTATACAGACAGTAAAAATATTTATCTGTTTATTTTGTTGAAATAGGACTAAGTTTAAATATATTTTGTTTATTTAGGGCACTTATGAAGAGCTTCACGTTTAGTATGCAGGCCTTTATCGCACTTGATGCACACAGTTCACAACCTCTCCCTCTGTTGTGGAGAGCTACATACAATGCACTGTCTTTTTTAATTTACCTGACAAAAGTTTCACACCACACACAGGAATATTTGTGATAATTTTTTGTCTATTCTCAAACCATTCATCACTCAGAGATCCAATTTTACTGGAGTAGAGCTGGAGCCTAGTCATTTTCTAAATACAATAAATAAGCTTTTAAGACGATTCTTGAAATTATACTGAATGCAACTTTTTTCATAATTTCAAAGTTCTACCTTCATCTAAATAAAAGCACACCATCATATCATTTGTAACAATTCACCCCATATAACGGTATTAATCCAAGATCACACCGAGCTCGATAGCTGCAGTCGCTTAAGTGCGGCCAGTGTCCAGTATTCGGGAGATAGTAGGTTCGAACCCCACTGTCGGCAGCCCTGAAAATGGTTTTCCGTGGTTTCCCATTTTCACACCAGGCAAATGCTGGGGCTGTACCTTAATTAAGGCCACGGCCGCTTCCTTCCCACTCCTAGCCCTTCCCTCTCCCATCGTCGCCATAAGACCTATCTGTGTCGGTGCGACGTAAAACAACTAGCAAAAAAAAAATCCAAGATCACATTAGGTTTCCTATTGGGTTGATTACTGTTTCTAGCAGTTGCAGGCACTTCTGTCTCTATTGCAGCTCTGTGTGTACTTACAAGCACTACCTGATTTTTCTAAGATTTTTTCCTGTTTGGATCGCACTAGTAAAATTGGCACCTGTCGAAAATATTTAGTACAAACTAATTGAAATGGCTTTTCTACAGCATCTGGTAGGCTCTTCCTGTTTCTTTGTATAGTGCCAGTAATAAATGTTCCAACTGAATATACCATATTTACGCAAATAATTTCCGCCGCCGAATAAACCCCGCACCCTAATTTTAGGAAGGATTATTTTGAAAAAAATTAAATGAACTAAATTTCCTTTCAGTGAAAGAGTAACATAGGCATAAAAAAACATTTCATATCACTCCTCGAGTTCCACGTGGTCTTCACACAAATATGAACATGACAGATATAGCTACTTTGCTTGAACATATTTGGGATGAAAAAATGCATTATCACTGCTATAAAATATATTTGCCATGAAAATTAGCAAGTAGGCCTTCTTACGTGACAGGTATAATCTGAACTTGCACTAGGCTCGATTTGCTGTAGATCGGAGGATTCTTTGTCTCTTGCATCACTAAAATCCTCTCCTAAATTACTTACAAGTTGTCACACTTCCATGTTTAAAACATTTCTCACACGCGGTCTCTTTTAACTGGGAGAGTAACATGACCAGTGGTGGATAATTCTTTTCGTGCAATGTAAACACTTGAAACGGGCATAGCTGCAAACTCATTTGTTAGTTTTGCGATACAGTAAAATCTTGTTAATTCAAGGTTGTAGGGATGCAAAAATGTGATTCCGAATTATGTGACTTCGAATTAACCGCCAACTCGTAATTCAGAAATGCCAACCCTTCCCGCATCACAAAATATTATAAGCCCCGTTACTGCGTGCAATTTCCATTGATTCACAGTTTAAACCCTTCAAATGCCATGGAAAAAAACTATTTCCAAAATGTATCCAAAGAGGCGCATTTACAGTGTTCAAATAATGCACTTGGATAACTCACTGGCAAACATAACCTCACGCAACAAAAAAAAAAAAAAAAGAAGAAAAGAAATCAAAGACGAGAGAAATTTATGCTGGCTCCCCTGCGCAAGTCTTTATTCACTGGATTACTGTACTGTATGCATTTTAGATGCCTTGTACTTGCGTGGAAAGTAGCCGATGCCCTTAAAACACTGTGGCTTATCGAACATTCCTATGGCGAGGGGAGGAAGTAGAAAGTTTCTCCCTTCCGTGTGCATTGCAACAGAGGACAGTACGAGTGTACGATTTCCCACCATGGCACTTCTCTCGTAATTCAGAAATGCCAACCCTTGCCGCGTCACAAAGTATTGTAAGACCCATGCAATCACTTTGATTCACAGTTTAAAACTTTCAAATGCCATGGAAAAAACTATTTCTGAAATGTATCCAACAAGGTGCATTTACATTATTCAAATAAAGCACTTGTATTAATCACTGTCAAAACATAACCTCACGCAATGAAAGTAAAAAAACAAGATTCAAAGACGAGGACAAATTATGCTGGCTCCCCTGTGCAAGTATCTTAATTCTTGGATTACTGTACTGTTCGCATTTTTAGATGCCTTGTATGTGCATGGAAACATTGTGGCTTATCGAACTTCCCTATGACGAGGGGAGGAAGTCTTTCGCTTCTGTCTGCATTGCAACACAGTACAGTGACTCCATCTCTTTTAAAACCATAAGTCCCTTTGATCTCGCCATTAAAAAGGAAAGATGCAGTTTCATCAGCATTGACCCCATTAGCATGATATACAAGAGGCTGGAATCGAGCACAGGAGTCATAGTTTGGAGAGCCAGGAAGAGAAAGCTTACTGTTGTAAACAAAATGAAATTTTTTTAAAAGAAGCTGAAACCTATTCCTTGAGAATATTTCACCAAACCCAGGGTGTTGCGGCTTTTGTGTTGGCAATTCGCCTGCCGCATTTCATTTTTGTCATTTTCACAGTTGGCAGCGTGCTGCCGCATCTTGTATTATCTTTGTCAGACTGAACATGTCGACCAGCAGAAGTACATGCATCTTGGTGCATCTCCACATGTGTGTGAATATGTGGTGTTTATTCATGTAGAATAAATATTTAAATCACCTACTGAGTAATGTGTTGTGTCTGCTCATGTAGGGCAGTCTGGTCCTCCATCTGACTTGTATCAACTTGTATTTGTGCACAGCCTTCCTTAAAACAACCTTTAGATTGCACACCCGGGCCTAAAAGGAAACAAACATTACAGTAAAAATAATATAGTTTGTTAAATAGTAAGCATATATATGACAGATTGTTATTAAAAAACTGAGCAAGTGGCCGCGTGGTTTGGGTCACATAGCTATCAGCTTGCATTCGGGAGAAATTTGTTTCAAACCTTAGTGTTGGCAGCCTTGAAGATGATTTTCTGTGGTTTTCCATTTTCACACTAGGCAGATGCTGGGGCAGTACTTTAATTAAGCTCACAGTCGCTTCCTTCACATTTCTAGCCCTTTCCTATCCCATCATTGCCATAAGACATGTCTGTGCCGGTGCAACGTAAAGCAAATTAAAAAAAATAATATGGAGAGCAAGTTACGCGACTATGTTCCTTAAACAACCGGCTACATGATATACAGCGTTCTGCCCTTATCTGCATTGGACTCTGCTTATCTTCCACTACATGCCCTGACGTTGATGTATAGCTTCTTCCGCTATCCCTCAGTCGTTTGTGTACCGTATCCATCCAGTTCAGTTAATTAATCTTTCTTTTCCTCCTCTTATTCAGTGTTAACATTTATCGACGTGGCACACTCAGATAACTGACATCTGCCATGTTTGTTGATGTAAAACTTTCTTGCAGGGAAGCCAGTTTTCAGACAAAAAGAGTACCCGTGCCTACTCAGCAACAGTGCTCGGAGCCCAGTTGAAGGGGGAGCGTGATAGCCAATATGTCACTGGGTGAAGGTCATAGCACAAGTCTTTGCGTTCCTTGATAGTCTTGAGGTTGTGTCGTTTCTCATAACATGTTGTTACGTCCAACCGGGAATGCCCGTTGACTATTTTATGGGAAGAACAGTTTCTGTTTACTGACAAGGACAGACTCCCACAGTGTCTTGTATGTCAAAAGGTGCTGAATTCGACGAGGAAAAGGAATGTACAGCGTAATTATACAATACTTCTCTGTATGAATAGACAGAAGGCAAAGCATGCTAAGAGCTCATAGACAGACACTGACAGGCGACTAAGACATACGTTTTTAAAGAAAAATATCCTTGTAGATTCATTTGCCATAAACTGTTACAGATTACTTGCCAAACTTACTCATACTATGGAAGAAAATGTCAGTGAGGCAGCAATTTGAGCAAGTTACAAAGCCGCTCACATCATTGCGATGAATGAGAAACTTTTCTTGGTGTGAGCTATCATGAAATTGTGTATGATCGCTGTTGCAGAATGTTTAACCCCAGGATAGATGCAGAAATCTGAAGCTGTCTGTCTCTCAAAACAGACAATGTCTCATTGCATTCGAGGCATGGGAGGGGATTTGGAAAAACAGTTCAAATGTAAAATTCAACATTCTGTGGCATTTTCGCTTACACTTGATGACTGTACGGAATGGTCAGCTAACTGTATTTGTGTGTGGTATCAATATGGAGCTGCATGTTACAGAGGAACTCGTAGAAATGTGGTACTGTTGGATTACACTGCTATAGGTCAACATATATTTGAAGCGGTTTTTGAATCCATGGACAACATGAACTTGCCCTGGGGAAAGCTCTAATTCCGTGGCTTCAGACGGCACGCCGAAAATGGTCGTATGAGAGCAGGGCTTCGTCTCTCAGTTAAAAAATAAAGATAAATGTGAAGTTGGGGAAGGACGTAGCGAGTATTCACTGTTTTTTATTACCGAGAGGCACTTTGTTCTGCAACCGTGGAACTGGAATCTGTTACAAAAGTAAGGTTTTTTTTAGAAGATCTTGATGCGGCTTACTGTGATATACCCTACCATACAGTAGCACTGTCAGCTAGCCAAGTCAGCAAAAGTTCTTGACATGTTTTTTGCCATTCGTGAAGAAATCGCTCTTTTCCTGGAAATGAAAGGACAGGCAGAGCAATGTTTGTCTGTTTCAAGATGGGTGTCAGACTTAGCATTTCTTGCAAATATAACAATGCACTTAAACCCCCCATCGCCCAGTGAAAAACCACTGCAATCAGCCTCTCGAGTATTGGCAGGTAAACCATAGACTTAACTTGACATGAAGAAATGCATGTCAGGCACAGACCATCTAGTGCATAACAAAGTATCGACGCAAAGATCCATGGTAAGCCTAGCAAGCCAGAGGTAGCGTCTTCGAATTGCTTTCAACGATCAAATGAGCCTCAGATGGAGATCAAAAATAATACCGAAATTGACAAAGTCTTCGAGCAGACCCTGCAGGTATGACGGCCAACATGACTCCGATGAAAGACAGATATGTCCGAAGAACAATGTAAGAATTGGAACTATGAATATTTTTACCCTGACTGGAAAAATCGAAGATATTATCGATATGATGAAGAGGAAAAATCTATCCATATTGGGAATAGTAAGGTAAGGTAGGGGTGTATTCTGCCCGAACGCAGATCCGAACCTCTGCAGAGGTGTGTCTGAGCCGGAGTTTACGTACGGTAGAGTGGCCAGTTACTTTCCGCTCCTCCATTCCCTTACCCCCACCAACAGCGCGTGGCAACCCATCCAAATCTTGACCACGCCCAATGTTGCTTAACTTTGGAGATCTCATGGGATCCGGTGTTTCAACATGGCTACGGCCGTTGGCTTTATTGGGAATGAGTGAAACAAAATGGAGAAAGGCAGGTAGCAAGATTCTGAGAGATGGCTACAAATTAGTATGGAGTGGACGTGAGCAAGAGGCCAGAAATGGTGTAGCGACGAAGTTTTAGAGAATTTAAATAAAATTGACCCTAATGTAAAATTCACTAAGGAAGACGAAGTTAAACAGTCCTTAAATTTTTTAGATATAACGATCATCGCGCCAATAATACTTTTGATTTTCAAATCTACAGAAAACCCACACGGACATGTTGAGAGCAGGAGGAACCCCAGCAATGCAATGGCTATATAGACTCCTAAATGTAGTATGGTAGCAAAATACCATCCCAGAAGACTGGAAGAAAGGTATAATTGCACCTACATTCAAGAAAGGCAGCAGACGGAAATGTACCAACTACCATGGCATCACTCCACTCTCACATGGACTAAAAATTGTGGAAAAAAATTATAGAGGGTAGATTACGAGAAATTGTAGAACCACTTTTAGAAGAGGAACAATATGGTTTTAGGCCTGGAAGATCAACAACAGATCTTATATTTGCTGTCAGAATGCTAATGGAAAAACATTGGGAAAAAGAGAAGCCTTTATATCTACTGTTCCTCGACATCGAAAAAACCTACGACAGCTTTTTGGGAGTGCCTGAGAAAGCTCAAAGTTCGAGACAGTCTAATTTCAAAAGTTAAGGTGCTTTATGAGAAAACCAGAAGCTGTGTACAAGTCGGTTCTGGACTGTCAGACTGGTTTGAGACAAAAAGGGGAGTACAACAAGGTAGTGCTTTGTTACCCCTATTATTTATCATTGCAATGGATACCATATTAAAGGTGCCAAAAGAAAAGGGGCAACAAGACTTAAAAGCATTTGCAATTGCAGATGGTATAGTAATTTGGGGTAACTCGGAGAAAGATGTGGAAGAGAGACTGCAGGGGTGGAGTCAGGAGTTTGAGAGATATGGATTAAACATCAACAAGGCTAAAACGGTGGTGTTGAAGGTACAGAAGGGTGACAACCAGCCAGAAATCATGCTAAATGGCTCTAAGCTGGACAGTGTCAGAGAATTTAAGTAGTTGGGTAGTATAATGTCAAAGGATAACTTAGCTAAATATGAGGTAAATAGTTGAATCAGCAAAGCAATAAATTTTTACCTCCAAGTAAGACAGCTACTATGGGATAATCAAGTACCACTCAAAACCAAGATGACACTGTATAAATCACACTACACCCGTATCCTCACATACAGCCTGGAAACCGTTACATTAACAAGAAAAGACAACTCGATATGCCAAGCAGCAGAAATGAAGTTCCTATGCACAATGACCCAGAAGACCTGGAGGGATAAAATCAGGAATGAAAAAGTCAGAAGATGTAGGACTAGAAGATTCCTAACTCCAGAAGATCCAAAAGGCAATACTGAAGTGGTTTGGTCATGTGAAAAGAATGAGTGCCAATAGGTCTGCAAGAAAGGAGTTTGAAAGAGAAATAAGGGGAAAGAGACCAGTGGGCAGAACTAGAGAAAAATGGACAGACTTAGTGAAAAAGGATGTAGAGGAGAGAGGTCAGGATTGGGAGCGGATTGTGAAGGAAGAATGGTTCATGGACCGAACAAAATGGAAGGGTCTCGTATACCACACCTGGGAAACTGGAGTTGGTCAACGATGATGATGATGACCTAAACCATCTGAATAAGTTACTGAAGTAAACTTGTGTCCTCATCCCGAGGTGGTGCAGCTCTTTTCAGGCACACCCCCAATGGAGGTGAACTGCCTGTACCATTTCAACCACATACCAGACCTCTTACCAGTTTAAATTTCTGGCAGTACAGGGAATCGAACCTGGGCCCCTGAAGACAGCAGCTAATAACACTAGCCATTATGCTATGGAGGCGGACAATAAGTTACTACAAAGGAAAGATCTAATACTCATACATATGTGCAATAAACTCAGAGTGTTCACAGAAAACCTCTGAGTAGTAAATTCAAAATGGAGATTTAACATTTTTCAATTCTCTGGCCTCTTTAAACTTGCCTCCTGAGACCTCTGTGGAGAATTATTTAAAGATCATTCAGCTTCTTCACTCTTTCAAAGCGAGGTTTCAAGAGCTCTATGTTTTGGGAAGAGAAATTAGATTGCTCAGTACTATCTCAGTTACACCTGATGACTTTCCGCCATCAATGCAATTGAAAATAATAGACAATAACAACTTATAATGAGCTCATCAGCTTCTACTACAATGACTTAAAGTCCAAAACTCAGGTACAAAACTTGAGAGATTAACAAATACTGATTTTCACAGAAGATAAATAGAAGGGGATTATTAAAAGACCGATATTACAACACCCTAGATCTGTCATGATGGTATTGTTAATTACCCTAAGAAACATTTCCCGAGCTGCATAAGAATTCAGCACAGATCACGTGTGTGTTTGGGTCCACATACTGTTACAAGCAACTGTTCTCGGCCATGAACAGAAAAAAAAAAAAAGCAGACAGATCAATGCTCGGACATCCAGCAATGAAGAGTGCTCTTGGCATCACATCAGCAAATGAATTGACTCCTGATTTATCAGCACTTATTACCAAAGTAACCCATGTACATGCTGATACCCAATAAACATATTGTATTCTGTGTCTTGAACTTGTCTGTTCAATATATCCTATACTCCCATTTCCTCAGTCATAGCAACCCCTTTCAACGGTATTACCCTTCACTGGCCTCCGCCAGTTTCCTCCAGGGCGTGATTGACAGCTTGCCCCAGTGCCAATCAGTATTGCATGTTGCAGGCTGACTCCTGCAAGCCGTGAGTACTTGCTGTTCACTGGCATGTGCTCAAGCTGGAACAGCCTGCTTTAGATGATATAGAAATATTGATATACAGCATTCTTTGAGGGCAGGCTTCAGTGGTATACTTCGATCAAAATTTGTCAAGTCTTTTGTCCTTACTGCAAATACTTGTACTATTTATTTTATCCAAGCTGTGCATATTATATGCATACTCCCCTTATCATTCCAGGTGGCTGAAGACTCGTGGCTATAAAGCTCATCACATCAATAAGTTTCTGGCTGATGAAAGTGCCTCATCATGGGGATTGCAGGAATTGGAAACCGACGGTGATCTAGAGAACTTGCCTCATCAAGACGAATCCACATGGCTGTTAAAAGACTGTTCTCGAACTGATGCAGAGCGCCTATTGGCAAATTGTCCCGATGGAACATTTCTAGTGCGGCCCAGCCGGACGGGCCAGTATGCTCTTTCAATAACGTAAGTATTTCCTTTTATGGATAAGTTTATTAAGGCTACTCTAGCCTTAAAGTTAATCTCAATTTGAGGTGAGCCTGACAAGATTTTCACAGCATGAAATTGAGAAGGGGCAACAGAGGAAATTTTAATTTCTGTGATTTTTTTAATACCGTATTTAATTGCATATTAGATCCTCCCTTTTCCCCCCTCTTTTAAGCCAAAAACGTTGGGGGGGGGGGGGTTCCAATATGCAATAACCTCAAATTTTGTGCAGTGAACATAAATTGCACATGTAAACATTCTATGCTACTCTTTAACAAACTTATGAATGTATTCTGATTTCTACTGGCTATTTTCATTGGAAGGCAGTATTTCTAAATTTTAAAAAATGACAAATGGTGAACACATGACTTTTAGGCCTACATATAAAGTAAATATAGTCAGTTTAATTTACTTTTATATCATGTTATTCACTTTATCTCCCTAACTCCTCTGATGAGGTTGATGTCAGGAAGGGCATCCGGTTGTTAAAACTTGCTACGAAGATTTGTCTCATTTCATACTCGACCCTGTAGAGAAAAGGGATAAGGGTGTCACATTATCATATTATGCAATATTGATACAAAAGATCTTAATGGATAGTCACTTGTCTCTTCTCAGTTGAGCAGTAGGCCTACCACACAGTAAACCTGATCACTGCTTTCTTTTGAATTATCGTCGTCTTGTGCCACCAACATCCCTGCTGCCAGTGTGTCTTCATTCCAAAAGGCGTTATTTTCACTGCCATCAAGAGCATTTGAGATCCCGTCTTTTTTAAACTTTAAAGTTTTGTTCCCGACTACAGAGTACAAACAGTGGGAATCTATTAGCAAGTAATTTCTGGAGATGGTCTGTGTTATTCCCAATTGGTGTATGTGTAGCAGAAACCACCCCCTTCCAAATAAAGTCGTGCTGTAGAGAGCGTGCCAAACCACCAGCTGATAACTGGCATATGTTACGAGTTGTACTTCCGAATGTAATAAATAGTGACTGGAAGCATTCTTTGGATAACTGCAGCTGTTGAAAGCCAGACCTTTATTGTTAAATATATTTCATACTTGTTCTCTACATTTATCTCATCAGGGTTTACCTAAACAGCTGTAATCGAGATAAGAGAGACCTCATTGTTTAGGTTAGGTATCCTATCAAGTGCCCGGATAGTGCCAGAAGTTCCACGATGGAAAGAATAATTTATGGATATCTGCAGGTGTGGCAGTAATGAGTTTTATTACCATAATGTTTGATTTCATATGTTTGTTGTCTCCACTTTTTTATTAACCCATACTATGGTGGTTTTTTTTTTTTTGGTGTCTCTGAAAATCGTAAAAGTGCTTAGTGGGGACGTAAAATTATTATTATTATTATTATTATTATTATTATTATTATTATTATTATTATTATTATTATTATTATTATTATTATTATTATTATTATTATTATTCCGGGGTTTACAGAGGTCTTAGAAGCTGCTGGGGTGAATGGGTGGACAAGGAATTAACTAGAGGATAAGTTAACAGCATAAATTTTGAAATTTTATTACTTTTGTTTTTTATTTTGAATTTAAAATTTGATAGATAGAAGATCTGAAAAAACAATAACAACTTATAATGAGCTCATCAGCTCCTACTACAATGACTTAAAGTCCAAAACTCAGGTACAAAACTTGAGAGATTTACAAATACTGATTTTCACAGAAAAGAGCTTGGCAGGTACAAAATTTATAAGAGCTAGAAAGCTCCAGGAAAGTACCCTTTCTAGGAGTCTGCACTCCAACTATATCATCGTCCAGCCTCACAGAGGCTTCAGTTTTTAATAACGCACTTACAACCCATCGGTTGTCCTTAATTGAGGTATTTACATCAGGTAGCCCCGAGGTGGGCTTATCTATTGCTCAACAGTTTATCTCTTTCTGTTCCTCAAGGAAACTTTAGACCAGAAACAATTACCAAATGAACAGACACATGAGCCAATACTGAATGGCCTTAATGCAAAAGGAAAAGGTTGTTTGAAACTGGCCATAAACAAAATGCAAGGAGGCAAAACACCTGCACTCCTTCTAGAAATACTTGAAACCCTAAGTGCCAGGTTGAGTGGCTCAGACGGTTAAGGCGCTGGCTTTCTGACCCCAACTTGGCAGGTTCGATCCTGGCTCAGTCCGGTGGTATTTTAAGGTGCTCAAATACGTCAGCCTCGTGTCGGTAGATTTACTGGCACGTAAAAGAACTCCTGCGGGACTAAATTCCGGCACCTCGGCGTCTCCGAAAACCGTAAAAGAGTAGTTAGTGGGACGTAAAACAAATAACATTATTATTAAAACCCTAAGTGGGCTTATGGCCCAATGATACAGAAGCTAAGCCTATTCTACGATTGGGTGACTAAATGTGGAACATTAACACTTATGCTTTCAAAGTAACGATCTGTCGGTACCCACGGTTCCTGCAAAAACTGACATGGTAACGATCCATCCTTTCTGGACTTTGTTGTTGTTATTTCGTTATTTACATGCCAGATAGCAACATTATGCACGGAATAAGAAGAGCACAGTTTTAACTCGCATTATGCTCCGCGGGAACTGCCGTCTATCTGTATTTATCAATATCTTTAGAGTTTAAAACGTGCTCACTGGAGTTCAGTGTCTTGTATACGTCTTGGTTGGCGGCAAACATGCGAGCATTTCTCTCTGTTTTTGTTGATGATACTGACTATATAGTGAAATTCAGCAGTATCGCATGCATTATATTTAGTTTACTTGCTATTTCATTAATTAAATGGTTTTCTTATGTAATTAGGTGCATATAGTAAGCAAAGTGTTAGATATAGCCTAGTCAGATATAGTTCATTTAGATTAGGCCTAGTAACTTATCGCGCACAACATGGCGAAGAGAGTTCATATAGCTTACGATATCACTGAATATCTTGACAGTTATTCAAGTAATGATGTTTCTTTGTCCGAATCAGAAAGTGTAGATGTCGACGATAATAATCCAGCACCTAAAGTAAGAAATGTGTATTTTATACAAAATGGCCAACTTTTTTCAGTGATACATCTCTTTACACAATTAAAATCCCATTTGCATAGAGATAATAGCAAAATAAAAATAATCAGGTATAATAAAATAGGAAATTATTTTAAATTGATATACGGGGCGTGAATCAAGTTCAGGTTTTTGTAATCCAACTAATCCATTCTAATCCATCCAAGTAAAACAAATGTTCATTATTATCCAGCCAACATTATTTTAATAACTGAACGAGCTATAGACAAAATATTCTACCTCACTATATTGTATGACTACGTTTCTGAGGTTAGGTCACTAAACTTATAAATACAAAATAATATTTCAACAATTTTTTTTTAACTTCGCTCCAGCTCGAGAGTCTAAGGTGTAAGATAAAAGACTTCGTTGATCTATCTTTGGATCTAATGCACATAGAATCTTGATATTTACCATGCTAGTAAACAATAATATGACCTTTCTACTGCACCCGCTCTTGCAGCGGTCAGTGCAAGATTATCCCGGTAGCTCATTATTTCTTCTCAGGGTATCCTTTTTCCGCCCATAAAATCTGAGATTTTATATGTAATTGTTTAACGTGGTTTCTGAAGAGATTCCGACCGCTTGGGTACGCAACATGTAAGTATCAGTATGCACGAGAACGACGACCGATAACTTAAAAGTATCTCGCATTTCATTTGTGAGAAGATATTAATTGCTTACATCTAGTAAACTTATCAACTAACTTAACTCTAAACGTTGCCAGAACAGAAATCATAACACAGTCACATACTAAAAAAAATATATAAGATTATTTATTGAGAAAAATTAATGTTCGAGATATAGTGAAATCTGGGTAGTAATAATTCCGTATTATCTCATCATTTGAAAATAAGTTAGAGTCAGCGCTGGCTCATTTAAGATAAAATAGTGGAACTTAAAAAAAAAAAAATGCTAACACTTTCTCATTAATAAAGTTCAAATTCCAATAAATACACATCTGTACCTTCGTAGCCATGTTCCGAAAGTATTACATCTTTTTTTTTTATAATATTTACGATCATTGAGCATTCAAAGAATCAAATAAAATTTTCATATTGTAAATACAGCTCTGTTAATTATTAAAGTTATCCTCACAACATATAAGACATGTTTCCCAAATATACACTTTCGCGTGTATTAAATTGTGGCAGTGTTCACCGACCTTCCATTCATAAGTTAAAGTCTTTCATAGGTTTGAACTCCGAGTGTTAGGTAACATCTTTCAAGTACGAACAAGTAACGACTTACGAGCTAAAGCAATACCACCCTCGTGCCTACGATATCTGGCTCCTAACTAACCATTGTAATACTGGTCATTTTTATATACTAAGTTAAAATCATATTTATCTGAGTAGAAATATATAAAATCTAACTAACTCTTCGAATAGTTTCTAATCTACACACTCATCTATTAGTGGCTCAATGTACTCTTGAAATCTGCACTGTCTCAATATTTCATTTATATACGTGCTACTGAACGTGTATGGATAGTATAGAATGTAGGTATTTCATATCAACCTGTAAGATCACCGCTCCACGAAATACTAGATATATAATCAATCATGAGTCTATTGCATCATATATATGAACACTCTCTCTTACGCAGTACCTGTTATTCACACAACTCAAACACAATATCACTGTCACGATACACAATTCTACATAATTCATATTTACCTTACCTTGAAATGGTCATCTGCGCGGGATTCTCTTCTTGACGTATATTTTCAAACATGGCATATAAACTCACCTTATATTACTAATAAATCATTAGCACGTCAAATTGCAATTCTTACACTTCCCGTAGAACATTTCTAAATCTCTTCACTTAAACCATTCATCAATATATAATCACTTTTCAATACAATACCGTCGTCACATTAACATACTATCGGCTTCCATTTAGCCGCATGCATATAGCCATAACTCCAAAACCATATGCTAAATATTCAAGAATTGCTTAGCAAATTACGCAGTCAATAACCTCTATTTTTAATAACAGTAATACGAATTCATATGCCCTCTTTCTCTGACGAAAGGAATACTTAATTTGTCAATGATCATCGTATTGCGCAGGTATTTCGTGACGTAAACTATACTCAGGTAAAACGAGATTAATCGAACCTTTACTAGTGACTTAGACTCATTGATTCTAGCTCTACACAAGTAACACACCTTTCTCTTATCGGATATTAGTTCCACTGTCAATGTGCTAGAGCGGTATCCAGTATATGTCATATTATCATTCTAACTCATCACTTCCATTTAATCTTAAAATCTTAAGTATTTCACACATTACTTATATTACACACGCGTTCTTAATTACTTCATAAATAACCAAATTCTCAGCACATGCCAAAATAGATTGAGGGTGCAGATTACAAGAAACTACTCTACTATAGAAAAGTATGGACTTAGCTCGTCAGTTGCTACATCTGGTCTGGTGGTTGCTCCGTCCTTCTGTTGCTGCTAGACCCTCGGATCGGAACTGGATATCTGGCTGGGCTGGACGTTCATGGTCATCTGCTGGTCGTATAGCTCGTCAGACCACTCCATATCGTCCGGTCTTTTGGCTGGCCGATCCTCATCCAACGTCATCATCTCCACTGGTTGGCCTGTCCAATACTCTCCGGCTGGTCATCTGGTTCGACGGTACATATCCCCAGTTTAGTCCATCTTGATGAATTAGCAGACAGTCATCATCTTGTATCTGTAGACAACGATAAGCATTCCTTGTGGGCAGTAATTAGTCATAGTATTCTGCATTTTTCTGTTATTTAAAATAATCGTCAAAGTTTTTCTTTCTGTGAAATATTTTCTCCGTAAATAATTATTATTTTACTGCTACGGAAATTATAATCTTCTCGTATGTAGATATTTAATATTTCACAAAAGTGAATTCCGATTCTTTCGATCGTTACGTTGCTGCTTATTAGCCCAATTCCGTCGTATATCACCAGTATTTTATATATTTATATTTTTTTTCTCAGCTCTTCTACTTGCATACAGCGATGAATACTTTAATTATATGCTGTCGCGAATATATATAATTAATATTCTTCTTCTATAGGTAAGTGTATTCGTCGAATATGTAGATCCGCTTGCATCTGCGTCTTGTCTCCGTGAAGTAATTTTTTGAGAGTCTCGTTAAACAATTCACCCGCTGCTATATTTTTTTTAAAACAATTCAAATGAGCCTCTACTGTTCTGCACTGTCTTCGAAACCTATCCTTTCCGTGACGTACATTGCCTCCTATACGTTGCATTGATACGAAGTTCATTGCCTTAGTAGATCGCATGGTCCATACCTTCCTACGCCGCCATTTTGTTGTTGGTCTACGAGATGCGAACGGGCACACTACTAACAACAGTCACAAATTTGTGCATTGAAATCCATTTCTCAGAATTGCTTCAAAACTTCCAAATCTGAAACTTGTAACTTTGTTTCTGCATTTGTTATTTTTTAAATTGAACCCTTCTGGTTTAGGGACATGACTTACATGCAGTGGTAAGTGATATGTACTCTATGAGTTTACAAACTTGCGTGTTGATTTCTTTATAGGTGTGCCTTCCGTGTAAAATTTTAAAAGAAATGTGTGCATAGTGGGGTAAATATGGCTGACAGTTTTCACACATCCATCAGTTGAGAGCTCGGAAACGAAAGGGTTAAATACCAAAAGAGTGTTAAGAGAAATTTTAGAGGTTTACTACTACTACTACTACTACTACTACTACTACTACTAAAAGTTTTCATTCCTCCCTGAAGTGGGAAGCGGGCCTCTTAGATGGTGACGCCGTCTCTCAGGCCGGAAGATTTGTTACGGTGAAGGAGATGTGCGGAGAAGGTGAGGGGGTAGGCGGCCGTTGCCTATACTGCGAACTGTCCCGGCATTCGCCTTAGTGCAGGAGAATGGAAAACCACGGAAAACCATTCTCAGGGACAGCTGACAGGGTGGGACCAAGCGTGAAGTCCAGCACTGTGCCCCAGGCCCGTCTCACGAATGCAGAGGCGTAGAGCCACGGTAGAGCCGTGGCCAACTTTCCTCTGCTCGGTTGGCCTGTCAGAGTACAGAGCATATGGGACAACAACCCAGTCTGCATCTACCGACCTAGAGGTTTAGAACCTTTAGTCACCCCATACCAAGTTGAATGGAAATCAACAGAGGGTAATCACTTTTTGTTCCCTTACATTATAGATTTCCCAATAGGGAATGGAACAGAGTCCTCAGACAAAGGGAGATGGTTCAGTGAGGTACAGAAAGTTTTGCAGGATATTGGGATCTCATTTTGAAGATATCCAGGAGCGAAAGTACTACATTTAAACCACCAGATTTAGAAATTTACATGAAATAAAAGATGTTGAAACCTTCCCCTATCACATGTTTATGAAAATTCTGCCATTACCTTGAGTTGCTGGGCCTTCCGAACGCCGACCATGGCCCCTGCCCTTTTAGTACATGCCACACTCTTTTAAGTGGAGCAATGAAGAAGACGCTACGCCCTAAAGCGCCCAGCTTTTATAGTATTCTTGAGAGGAAAGTTTCCAGAGCTCGTTACTGATAGGCTGGATTCCTGTAGCCAACACACCCCCAATTATAATTGGCTAGAGAAAAAATTTGCAAAATTTTGATAGATTGATTGATATTGGAGAAGGAACCAGCAAAAGTGTTAACAACTTTGATACATGAACAAAACAATCTTCAAAAACTAAGGTTAGCCAATAGTAAAAATCAACTTTCCCTTAAGAATTAATTATCGTTAATCCCGCCAGGGGTGGCATTTAGACCGATGGTAGAGACATCTCGCAGTTGAAAACCAAACTATTTAGTACTACATCAGTATAAGTTAGATTACATAGATGGCCTTATGAAAGGCATGCACTTTAACTGGCTGGAGAAAGTAAACCCCAGTATTATTATTATTATTATTATTATTATTATTATTATTATTATTATTATTATTATTATTATTATTATTATTATTATTATTATTATTGTTGTTTCGTTTCGGCCAACTAAGGACCTCGACATTTCAACTATTTCCTTTGAGCTTTAATGTTGGTCCAGTATTCCTTCATTCGTATGTGGTGTTGCTCCTTTTGCTCATTCGTCCATGCCTTTCCAGTTTTCAGCTTCGGCTTTGGTTGGAAACTCTGATGTTCTTGGAGTTTTTCTTAAGTGGGTCACGCTCCTGGATATCTTCAAAATGAGATCCCAATATCCTGCAAATCTTTCTGTACCTCATTGAACCATCTCCCTTTGCCTTTTTCTCTTGGAGGAAAGTGAAAATGCAGTTGGTTAACCATGCTGACTTCATTCGGGCCATGTGTCCATAAAAAGTAATCCTCTCTTTTCGCACTACGTCGGTTATTTTCTCCACATGCGAGTACAACTCCTGGTTGTGCCGTCTCCTAAACTCGCCGTTGTCTTTGACTGGACCTAAGATTTTCCTCAAAATCTTTCTTTCCTTGGCCTCCAATTACTCCATCGTGCCTGTTTTGTTCATGGCGAGACATTCCGCTGCATATAGAGCCTCTGGCCGGATGACAGTGCAATAGTGTTTGAATTTTTGCAATCTATATAAATAAAATTGTAGGGGGTCCGCTGTCTGTAATTTCTTTTGTTTTGCCAATTTTTCAGATATTTATCCGTTTTAGGTCAACTCAAGACCGAATCGGTGGTTTTTACGTTTCGTGTCTGTTTGTTTGTCTGTTTGTCTGTTTGTCTGTCTGTTTGTTTGTCTGTTCCACCATCACGTCGAAACGGCTGGATAGATCTCAACCAAACTTCATATTTAGAGTATACTCATCCCGGGGAAGGTTTCGATATGCATATTGTTTTAAAATCTTTGAATACACGGGGGGTTTATAGGAAAACCAGAATGGTTTTTCCACCATCACGTCGAAACGGCTGGATAGATCTCAACCAAACTACATATTTAGAGTATACTCAACCCGGGCAAGGTTTCGATATGCATATCATTTTAAAATCTTTTATAGGAAAACCAGAATGGTTTCTCCACCATCACGTCGAAACGGCTGGATAGATCACAACCAAACTTCATATTTAGAGTACACTCATCCCGCGGAAGGATTCGATATGCATATTATTTTAAAATATTTGAATAGACGGGGTTTTACAGGAAAAACAGAATGGTTTTCCTCCATTTTCTCTTATACTATTGATTTTCTGTAAACTTAGTTTACCGTACGTGAAACGTCTCTTCATTATAAACAACTTTCGTTATGTTCATAATTTACCTTACTCTTCACATGACGGAGAAATTTACAATTTTCCGCTGGTATCATGCTCTGCATTGAGTGACCGACAGAACGACAACGAACCTACAGGTTACCATGGCAACGTCTCTGACTGCATGCCAGCAGGGAAGTAACGTATTGCCATTTTCCTCATCATGCTTTTAAATTCGTGGTTGTTCCTCGGGTAGAAGGCAAGAGAGGCGTCAATCGGCCTATCTGCGGGATATTGGCGGAATATCGTTGGATGTTATAACCGCCCTCGAATAGATTAGGTAATAACACCATTAGTCATCTTCTTATTATTTGTTTACCTAGGAATCACTGGATCTAAATTTCTCCTCTGTTACCGCTTTATTATATCCATAACACACACTAGCATAATTTATTGAGGGGATTTGATTTTCCAATACGTTAACTTGGCATTTACATATTTGTCGTTATCCGGCTGTCCTCAGTTATAATCCATTTTCTATTACTTTCAACTTTCTTAACTGTATTATTTTCTTCCTTAATTACGCCATATGTACGCGAATGCTACAAACTACTGGATGTATTTCCACCAAGATTCATATTTAGAATACACCTGTCCTTGATAGGTTTTAGGGAAAATATTGTTTCAAAATCCCTGAACTGACTGGGGGTTTATACGAAACCGAAACAGTAATTTTGAACTTCCACAAAATATACACAACCAACGTTAATTTAAATCTACCTGTCTTGGTAGAAATTAATTTATAAACTTTTTTTCTCATGTGCATCATTTCGATACCAGGATTAATAAGGGAGATATCATTAACGGACCGTTTTTCTGTACAAGTCCCATCGGACTTAACTCACGAGCGGGTGCGTGTAAAGCGTATTCCTTACAACTTGAAAACTACTGAAGACATTCGAACCAAAATTTATATTTAGCATCCACCTGTCCAAAGGTAGGTTTTAAACGTAAATAACATTTCATGTTCCGGAATGGACTGGCGGTTTATAGGGAACCGAAATGGTGATTTTACTCTTCCACAATATATACAGAACAAGACCAACCTAACTGGAAATCGACCAAACGTGATGGAATTCCACCTCTAAACCTTTTTCTTCATGTGCATTTTTCATAAATGGTCACTTTTGCAGGTTAAGTCCAGCGGACATAGCCCAAAAGGTGTTTTACATGGAGCAGATTCCTTATCTATATAAATCAAATCGTAACGACTGTGTGCCTCTACACTGACTATTTTGGCGAAATTTTCGTACAGCATTCCGTTATAAGGGGTAATAATGATCATCTCCATAATTTTTGGTTTAGTTTCCTGAAAGTCCTAATTTTTATCCGCCTCGCCCAAAATCCAGATTGCGGCATAATCTGCCAGAAGAAAAAGAAGATAATTGAAATTTGACAAAATTATACCTTTTCGCCTGTAACGAACGGAATACATCCCAGATCATTACATTTTTCACTTTTTATCCCCGAAGAATATCGAAATATGCAGGCAATTTTAATGATGGTGCAGACCTTCGGAAATTCCTATCACATAACAGATTGCACAATCTCTGTTCAATTTGGAATGATCTACAACCTTGGTCTTTTGACTTTTGCCGTATCTGTATCCCATTTACGTTTGATTTTTCTCTATTAATCTATGTTAAGTCAATTTGGAATTTTCACATGCATAATTCATACTTTCAGTTACATATATGAAATACAGAATCATCATACTCTTCACGAAAATCGGCCCACCCAGTAGGCATATGTGAGCCAAATGCCATGTATGTAGCTGTCACATAATTATCCGAAAGGTAATGTAATGTGAGATAATCTTACCAAACCTTTACCCTGTTCCACGTTTCTAACTCAATCTGACCCTAGAATAGATGACATATCATATGACCAGCCATTTAGGCCACTAAATCCGGCGTGTCTTATGGTATAATCCTTTGTCGATATGACGTACGTTTAGTAGCAGTTAATCTGTAAATGAAGGTCTTCAATATTGTAAACACGCATATACTTTCGTATGTCGATCTATATATATTCACTGATGTCGATTTTTAGCTATCGAGAAAGGGTGGGTCTGATATTGTAATCAGTACTCCCCACACCGACTTTGACTGGCAGTAGGAAAGGGTTCCTTCTCCAACTCCTGTGTAAGGAAGGCCTACAATTGTAATGAATAGTTCCCTTCTCGATTTGACTTGCAGAAGGCAAGTGAGCATGCAGTTTTGTTTATAACTCCCCTACCCGATTGTGTTTGGCAGTAGGCAAGGGTGCCCGCCATTATAAAGAAATGTCCTCATCTAAAATGTGACTTTCATTAGGCATAGTGGCCCGCTATTTTGATGGAAACTCACCAACTTGGTGTGACTGGCAGTAAGGTAGCTGGAAGTAGGAAAATGGACCTGGCATTATAATGATAACTGCACAACTCAACTTCGAGTGATAGTAGGGTAATTGCCTGCCATTATAATAAAAACTCCTCAACTGTAATCTGTCTGGAAGTAGGAAAGGGGGCTGCCATTTTAACGATACTCCCCAAATCGATTCTGTCCACGTAGTAGGCAATGGGGCCTGCAATTATAATGTAAACTTCCCAACTCGATTGTGAATGGCAGTAGACAAGTGAGCCTGCCGTTATATCACAAATACATAACAAACTTTTTACATTGGAAACAACGTACGGGGACCTCCCCATGCTCTTTCTCGGATAACGCTAAGAGACATGCAATTTTAAAACAATCTTATTTACTGCATGTACACTATTTACGTCGATATTCAAATACAATGTAGAATACCGTAGCGAAGCACGGGTACATTCGCTAGTCAGAGATATAGATCTTTTGTTATAGACATTTTTAGTCAGATGGTAAGCCATTTCCAGTTTATTCATGCGTGAAGCAAACAGTTCTTTTTCGGGCATGTTAGGTTCTATCCATTCACCATGATACTTAAATTTTTCAACCCGCTTGACTTTTCCCGGAGTCCCTTCTAGTCCACTTGGCGCCACTTTGATGTTTGTAATGAATTTAATTTTTTCAAAGGAGATTTGGAGGCCCTACTTCGCAGCTTGTGTTTGAAGCTGGTTGATCTGCTTCATGGCCATATCCAAGGAATCAGCGAAAACTGCGAGATCATCTGCAAATGCTAGACAGTCAATTGAAAGGTTCTTGTTCTTGTGGCTTAGTCTGATTCCGCTTTCGACTCCTTCATAACTCATTTCTCTGCGCCATTCACGGATCACTTTCTCAAGAACGCAGTTGAACAACAGAGGTGAGAAACCATCTCGCTGCCTAACTCCTGTCTGTACTTCAAAGGCATCTGAAGTCTCTCCTCTGAACTTCACTGTTGAGATGGAGTTGGTGAGAGTCTATTGGATGATCACTATTCTTTTACTGTCCAAGCCAAATTCCGTTAAGATCTGAATTTGGGTAGTTCTGTCAATACCGGGCGAGTTGGCCGTGCGGTTAGGAGAGCGCAGCTGTGAGCTCGCATCCGGGAGATAGTTGGTTCGAACACCACTGTCGGCAGCCCTGAAGATGGTTTTCTGTGGTTTCCCATTTTCACACCAGGCAAATGCTGGGGCTGTACCGTAATTAAGGCCACAGCCTTCCCATTCCCAGCCCTTTCCTGTCCCATCGTCGCCATAAGACCTATCTGTGTCGGTGCGACGTAAGAGCAATTAGCAAAAAAAAAAAAATAGTTCTGTCAATTGAATCATAGGCCTTCTTAAAGTTTATGAACGTTACAATGAAAGGCTTGTTCCTTAGTTTAAGATATGAAAGGACAGATTTCAGATTCGTAATCTGCTTCACACATGACCGTCCTTGCCTGTTTTCGAGAGAATTTTGTAGGTTATAAGTAGGAGGGAGATGCCGTGATAGTTGTTAACATCTGACTTGTCGCCTTTCTTATGAAGTGGGTGGATTAGGGCAGATGTCCAGTCACTTGGAAGTTTTTCAGTATTCCAGATTTCATGTATGATGTCCGTTAATTTCTCCACTGCATTGTCGCTAGAAACTTCCACAATTCAGCTATTATAGAATCTTCACCTGGTGCTTCATTGTTCTTCAAGGATTGGATAATCTGTCTGATTTCCTCTTTTGTAGGTGGAGCTGAATCTGGGCGGAATTGTTTTATCTTCAAATGTGAATCTGGATATTGGGGCCTCACAGTTAAGATGGGATTCAAAGTATGTTTCAAGGATCCGGCAGTTTTTCTTGTCATTATGGGCTAGTTTTCCATTGGAATCTCTGAACTGTAGGCTCAGTGGGTCGTATTTCCTCAAGTGCTTTTACATTTTTTATAAAAGTCGTGTGTATTGTTCTGCTTGAAATCCTGCTCAATTTGAGCCAGCTGGTGTTTATCAAAAGCACGTTTAACGCTGCAGATGGTTTTTGGCTGCACACTTTCTCTCATTCAAGAAGTTTGTCCAGTTCACTTGGTTCTTTAGCGAGTTCCATTTCTGCCAGGCGAACTGTCTTTGCCTTATTGCTGCATCGCATTCACTGTTCCACCAAGCATGCTTCCTGGGCTTAGTAAGCTGAACCGTCTCTTTAGCTGTTTTCACCAGGGCCTCGCACAGTTGTTCCCAGTTCTCTGCATCCACGGATTGTAGTTTCTGCATGAACTCATGGTTAGATCCTAGTTTTTCTCTATCAAATCTTTCCGTCTTTTTGGTTCGAACTCTCCTTCTGTTTCTTGGGAGCAGTTTTATTTTTATCTTGGATAGATAGTGATCTGCGTCCAGAGAACTTCTTAGAACTTCCACATTCTGAATTTTTCTTTGAGCCTTCCGTGCAATCGCGACATGATCAATCTGGAATTCACCAAGGTGGTGATTTGGGGATTTCCAGGTCTTCTGTTTCTTGCGCAGGTGATTAAAAGCTGTAGACTTCATTACGAGGTTAAATGCCTTACACAGCTCTGTTAGCCTTTCTCCATTACGATTTGTTCTCTGGTGAGCAGGATAGTTTCCAATGATGTTTCGGAACTTTCTCTCTTTGCCTACCTGGACATTGAAATCTCCAAGCATGATTATGGTATGTTTGTCTGGAATCTCGGATAAAATCTCAAGTTCTTCCCAGAATCTATCAGTTCCCTCCGGGTCTCTCTTGTTCGCTTGGTTGATAGGCGCATGAACGTTCACAATAGTATACATTTTGTTTGTGCTTCGAAAGGACAGAGTCAAGACTGCTATTCACAGACGTGAAATTTGTTACAGAGTCCAGAATCATTTTGTTGACTACAAATCCTGTGCCAAGGTGGGGGACAGTTTGTATTACACACTTACCAGGTTTACCCTTGAGGATCCTGTAACCTTCAGATTCAAAGGCCTGCTCATCTGTAAATCTTATTTCCTGAAATGCTGCAATCAAAATTTGCTGTTCCGATAGGATATCTGTGAGCTGTTTCAGTTTTCCAACCTTCTGGAGAGAATTGGCATTAAGGTAGCAAAGAAATTCTTGGCTCTATGTCTTCTGATCTTTCGTGGAGTCTCCGATACCTTCGAGCATGTTGATGCAGGCTCCCCAGTATCCGAAGGCCCGCTAACATTGTACAAGACGACGGTGGATTGGTTACCACCTGGGGTAGTAGCTTTAGCTGAAATTTCCTCCATGCTTTTCATAGTTGAAAAACTGTAGACTGGGATCAGTGATATTTCGCACTGACCAAGGTACTACCAAGGTTGTGAGCCTTGGAGCCCCCAGCACTGATCGGTTCACCGACCCAGTTTCCCGCTGGGATTGGTTACCCAACCTTCCACTGGGTTGCTTGGCTTCACAGGGGCATCTCTTGTAGGTTACTTGCTGGAGTTGGAGTGAACGAGGCTAGTTGGATTCTCTTGCTGAAGCCAATAGTTTATTGTTGCAGATGGTCGCAACGACGCACTTCACTCCCATTTACCAAGGCCGTAAAGACCTCTCCTAGGTTGACTACTAGGACCCTATTATATTATTATTTGTTAGGTACGTTGGCGAATAAAACAATCGTGATGACTGGATTGTTTTTATCATGTTTTAAGCATACTTCTCTGCAAAAATTACCTATATTGGCCCTAGTTACGAGATATTAAACAATTCTTTTGTAAATGATCTCGCCTTCTGTATTAATATCAACCACCATGAATATTTCTTAACTGAAGTAAACTCGTTTCCTCACACCGAAGTGGTGCAGCTCTTTATGGGTGCGCCCCCATTAACTATGAAACACAGATATACCACAAGAATTTGACGCATGTTTTCATTGCGCGGGTCGTACGGATGAAACTATTCACAAATTTGTGTGATGTCAACGGAGCTGCAGTAAGTCTTGCACCCGCTTCAAAGCGGAATTGTTGTTCTCTGACAAATTACGTTAGGGGGTCTTGCATGCAATATTTATTATGTTTTCATTTTCTTTGTCTTGAAAAGCCAGGGGGGGGGGGTCTAATACATGAGTAAATACAGTATGTTGCACAACATTGTGTGTGTGCATGTTCTTCAAATAGTCTAAATAGTAATTATGTAGGTGCCTTGTGAATGTTAAGTAGTGTGACAGTGATGATTTCAGCATATCTTGGAGGTTGTTAACATGCTTTGTGAGTGCATCATTGATTGTGTGGAATAGAACTATTGAATTATCATATTTACTCCTGTATATTTTTCCTTTAGTTATCGCAAACCGTTTTGAAATTTTTAAAATTTACTCATGTAAATCTTTTGTCATTGAGTTCAGAAAATGTAATTTTATAAATCAACTTATCCAAGAAATAGGATAGTCATTGTTAATCTCTGTGTTTCAGGGTAGAAAACTTGCAGTTACTGAGAACATGTACACTACCTGATCAAAAGTATCTGGACACCTATCTGAAATTGTACTTGGATTTTACCCGTGTCACGTTCCCAATTGTTGGACATTGATATGGGGTGGGTCCGCCCTTCACCTTTATGACAGTTTAACTCTGCTGGGGACACTTCTAATGAGGTGTTTCTGAATGTTTGTGGAAGAATGTCAACCTATTCTTCCTCAAGAGCCAAAACTAGAGAAGGTAGTGATGTAGGACATAGTGATGGGAATTTCGATTCATTTTACTGAATCGATTCATTTGATTCCGTTCACGTTACTGAATCAATACAGTGATCCGATTCACGACCGCTCCTACTGCTTCTGTGTAGTATGTAATGGTAAGACAGCAGCAACAGCATTCATTGTTCGCTGCTGCCATCTGGTCTTCATACTATGAACTCCTTTCTTAGAAAAAAATGCTAGTCACTCGATTAGGAAGGTAGCAGCCATGGCCTTAATTAAGGTACCGGCTGCCGACGGTGGGATTCAAACCCACCATTCCCCGAATGCAAGCGCATAGCTACGCGATACTAACCGCACGTCCAACTCGCTAAGTCATTTTTGAAAATATGTACTGTATTTTTCTGTCAGCAGAGGATTTTTTTAAATCGTCATATTTTGTATAGGCTACCCGAGATGTACAGTAGCCCACTGGTTTTCTGCTTCAACATACTGTCGGTTAAGTTATTGCATCAGTCGGCTCACTTACTGTCCACATATGATTGAAGTCTTGTGCAACAATGTGACATACGAACCTGAGACAATACTGAGACGTTCTTCCCAATATAAAACAGGCACTTTTGAGTGGTCATGAGCATGACTCATCGACAGGGCAGGCTAGAGTCGAGTCTAATTAATTGTCAAATGTCAACTAAGTTATAATACTAAGATTCATTATACTAATAAATAGTATAACCTAATAGCCTACTTACTTACTAGCTACTTTAGAATTATGTTTTGACTACCTTTTTAACACTGAAAATAAATCCATGTATTATTTAAACCTCCCTGTAAGAAGAGGACAGTGAATGCAAGTGGGTATTATTTTCAAATGAGCGGGAGTCCATTTAGCGTACGATTCTTTCAGTGTACTATGGCTATGTATGTATTGCTTCAGAGGAAGCCCGGCTCTCCGCCAGTGTCCACTGTCCAGTGTGCCGATAAGGAGCCGTGTATCTTGTAGCCATGCTTGTTCACGATTCTTTCGGTGTCCCATGGCTCACTGTATGTCTCGCTGCAGCGGAAGCTCGGCTCTCCGCCACCCGCCAGTGTCCAGTGAGCCGATAAGGAGCCGTGTGTATCTTCTGTCTCACTGAGCCGCGCTCGTTCACGATTCTGTCGATGTGCCATGATTCACTGTCTCGCTGCAGCGGAAGCTCGGCTCCCCGTCAACGTCCAGTGAGTGCGCCACTCAGCACTGCCCGCTGGGAGTAAGCTGAATCGTGTGCCGTGAACTTGCCGTTCCTGTGAATCGATTAACTCGGACACTTGAATGAATCGATACACTGCTTCAAATCATGAATTCAGTAGCCAACACTAGCAAGACACTGGGGTCTGGAGCGAACTTGACGTTCTAACTCATCCCAAAGGTCTTCCATTATGTTCAGGTTGAGACTCTGGACAGGGCAGTCCATTTCAGGAATGTTATTGTCCACAAACTATATCCTCACAGATGACAGGGTGTGCATTGTCACACTGATACAAAAAATCCTCTCTGAACTGATCTCCTACTTTACACAGTACCCACTGGTTTGAGATGTGTTCATATCCTTCTGCATTTAGAGTTTTCTTAGACGTAATAAAGGCACCACACCATAACCATGAAAAACACCCGCATACCATAACACCACCTCCTCCATACTTCATTGTTGGGACTAACACATGATTGCAGGTAATATTCTCCAGGCATTCACCAAGCCCCTCCCACGCTGGTATCTTCATCTTGTCGTGATGTGGGAGCTTGTGTGCCTAAGTGATCCTGAGAGCTATGCCGGCGGGAGCATAAGCTCCTGGTAGGGCCACCCAAGCCAGACAGGTCAAAGGTGATAGGCCAGACTAAGAGGGATACCCTGGTCCTCCAGGTTGGGGGTTGATCATGGGGCTAACAACCCTATATCGGAAAAACAACTTGTTACGAAACTCGCAGACAAGAATAGCCGGACTGATGATAATGGTAAATGACCCACGCAAGAAAATGGAAGACGCAAATGGAAATATGATATGTATGTAGCAACCTGGAATGTACGAACCCTGAATAAACCAGGAGCCCTAAACAATCTGAAACAAGAAATGGAGAAATATAATATTGGAATAGCAGCAATTCAGGAAGTCAGATGGAAAGGAAATGGTGTTTTTAGAAGTGGTAGATATACAGTTCTGCATAGTGGCGGAGCTCGAGGTACAATAGGTGGCACAGGCTTCCTAGTGGATGACAGATATAAGTCAGCAGTTTTGAATTTTAAACCTGTAAATGAAAGAATATGCACTCAAAGGATGAAGGCCCATTTTTTCAGTATCAACCTTGTGTGTAAGATGAAGAGAAAGATATGTTCTATGGACAATTGGAACAAAAAATAGAATGCATCCCATGACAAGATGTAAAAATCATACTTAGAGATTTCAACACTAAAGTGGGTAAAGAAGAAGCCTATAGGGAGACAGTTGGGAAGGAAAGTTTGCATGATGAGTCAAATGATAATGGACAGAGGCTAATTGATTTTGCCATGGGAAACTCGATGGTGGTGAAGAGTACATGGTTTCAGGGGAAGAATATACGAAAAGCCACTTGGTGTTCACCAGATGGTGTCACCTTTAATCAAATAGACCATGTAGTAATCGATAGGAGACATGCATCTGACATACTACAAGTTGACAGTTGCAGGAGAGCTGATTGTGATTCGGACCATTACTTGGTATGGCTAAAATACAGGCAACGTATTGCAACTTACAAATCTGTTAAGAAAGGGAAAGCTCCAAGGAGATATATGGTCTCAAAATTGAAAGATAAAGAAACTATATGAATGCAGGATGGAGAAGAAATTGGAGGCTAAACAACAAAGCTGGGCAGTGGAAAACATCAAAGGAAAGTGGATTTTATTGAGGGATGCATTGCAGGAAACTGCGGATGAAGTACTAGGAGTGGAGGTAAAGACTGAAAGGCAAGAATGGTTTGATGATGATTGCAGAAGAGCAGTTGAGGAGAGAAATGGAGCAAGGAAGAAAATGTTTAGCAGGAAAACAAGAACATATGTAGAATAATTTAGGAAGAAGAGGAAAGAGGCAGACAATTTGTAGGAGAAAGAAGAGAGAGGCAGAGAGGAAATGGATTATAGATTTGGAGGAACAATATGATATGCAAGAAGTACGGAAGTTCTATGGGAAAATAAAGGACGTACAGAAAGGTTTTCAACCACATGCTGTATTCTGTAGAGATAAAGAAGGAAACATGATTGGGGGAAGAGACCGGATTCTTGACCGATGGGCAGAATACTTTAGTGAACTGTTGAATGTGGCTGCAGAGACGGTGAGATTGGAAGAAGAGGATGGGCAGCCTTGGCAGGATCCTAGCCTAGATTTACAACCATTGCCTGTACCATCTGTAGAAGAAGTGAGGACGGCAATTAAGTACTTGAAGAATAATAAGGCTCCAGGAAGTGATAACATTTCAGCTGAGATGATTAAATACGGGGGGTGAACAGTTGACGCAACTTGTTCACCAGCTAATTGTGGAAGTTTGGGAAACAGAACAAATGCCAGAGCATTGGAGCTTAGCAATTATTTGCCCAATGCATAAGAAGAAAGATAAAGCATATTGTGAAAATTATAGAGGTATATCTTTGCTTAGTGTGGTTTATAAGGTCTTAGCCAAAGTTTTGTCTATGAGACTCACTCCACTGGTTGGGCAGATACTAGGAGACTACTAAAGTGGCTTTCGACAGGGTAGATCAACAACAGATCACATCTTCACTGTCAGGGAAATAATGGAGAAATGCTATGAATATAATGTGGATGTGCATCAGCTGTTTGTGGATTTTCGGCAGGCTTATGATAGTGTGAAGAGAAGGAAACTGTATCAAACAATGATGGACATGGAGTTCCCAACTAAATTGATAAGACTGGTACAAATGACCCGAACAGGTACTAAATGCATGGTTAAAATAGAAGGAAATCTTACTAAAGAGTTTGAAGTAAACCAAGGTTTGCGGCAAGGGGATGTGTTATCTACCCTGCTCTTCAATGTGGTTTTGGAGCGTGTGATGAGAAAGGTGGAGGTCAGTAATCCAGGCGGTACGCTGTTCAACTGTGTAACACAGAATCTGGCGTATGCTGATGATGTTGCTTGTTGTTTTAAGGGGCCTAACATCGAAGGTCATCGGCCCGCTGATGATGTTGATATGCTGTCTAGAAGATTGAAAGACCTAGAGGAAGGACTGGATAGATTAGAAAAAGAAGGAGGTGAAATGGTTCTAAGAGTGAATAATGCCAAAACTCATTACCTGTTTGCATCTAGGAGGACCGTAGTAAGGGAAGACGAGTGCATAAAATTAAATGGGAGAGAGATGTGAAAAGTTTTAAGTATTTAGGAGTGCTGGTGACAAAAGATAATGACATGAAAGAGGAAATAAAAGCGAGGATTGCTGCAGGCAATAGGGCTTACTTAGATTTATTGAAAGTGTTTGGATCACGCAGCCTTGGTAGAAGATTAAAGTTGATAGTCTATCGAACAGTATTACGACCAGTGGTAACTTATGGCTCTGAAACATGGACAATGACCAAAGTAGATGAAGAACTGTTGAACAGATGGGAGAGAAAATTACTGAGAAAGATTTTTGGCCCAGTGAAGGAAGGGGAATTGTGGAGAATAAGGAAAAACAAGGAATCGGAAGAACTCTATGGACATCCAAGTATCGTAACCGAAATAAAAAGCAACAGATTAAGGTGGTTGGGACACATGGAGAGAATGCCAGATAATAGGGCTGTCAAGAAGATCTATAAAGGAAATCCAGGTGGTAGAAGATGGAAAGGAAGACCCCGGAAAAGATGGCTGGATGATGTGGAGGAGGATTTAAGAAAGATGGGAATAAGAAGATGGAGGAGGCGTGCAGAAGATCGTGAAGATTGGGCTACAATCGTCGGAGAGGCCAAGGCCCTACAAGGGCTGTAGCGCCGAGGAGTAAGTAAGTACTCACCAAACCCAAACCCTTCCATCTGATTGCCACAGGGTATAGCGTGATTGATCACTCCAATTCACTAATTTCCAGTCATCCGCATTCCAGTGGTGTCACTCTGTACACAATCTCAAGTGTCGCTTAACATTGACTACTGAAATGTTTGGCTTATGAGCAGCAGTTCGACCATTGTACCCCATTCTTTTTAACTCCCAACGCACAGTCATTGTGTTGGCTGGACTGCTGGTAGCACTTTGGAACTTACAAGTGATTCGCTGATTTTTTTACAATTGTTTAAAACCCTCCTCTACAATGCTGACAGTCTCTCACCATTACTAAATGAGGTCTGCTTGGTCTTGGTTCAGCTGCGGTTGTTCCTTTGCGTTTCCACTTCACAATCACATAACCAACATTCGACATGGGCAGCTTTTGAAGGATTGAAATGTCCATGATGGATCCGTTTCTCAGGTGACATGCAATGACTAATCCACGTTCGAAGTCACAGAGCTCTCCTTACCAACCCATTCTGCTGTTACTGCTTCTCTACTGACACCACAATACTCTCCGCCTCCTTTTATACTGGCGGGTCTGCCTCTCGTGACATCTGAGGTTGAAGTCCGCATTACATAGGGGTGTCCAGATACTTTTGATCAGGTAGTGCATATACATTAGCGTCAAAACATTTAAACCTGCCTTAAGAAAACTCCAGTTCTTGTTATTAATTACATAGCTGGTTAGTGATATTTCATACACACTGACAAGCAAAAGAACACAACACTTCAGACTTTACGAAGAAAGTGATTTTCTTTATTAAAATCGATGACTAACTTGTGTGTGTTATCTTTATGACTGTCATTTAACTCACTAATAATGACATATCCAGAGCAGCTTTCATTGGGAGAAATGAGACTTTCCAGCAAATTATTCCCTGGGATAAACAAAACTTGCCAGGCTTGAGTGGCTCAGTCCGGTGGTATTTGAAGGTGCTCAAATACGTCAGCCTCGTGTCGGTAGATTTACTGGCATGTACAAAGAACTCCTGCGGGACTAAATTCCGGCATCTTGGCATCTCCGAAAACCATAGAAGTAGTTTGTGGGACGTAAAGCAAAATATTATTATTATTATTATTATTATTATTATTATTATTATTATACATCATCATCATCATCATCATCATCATCATCATCATCATCATCATTTCCCTTTATCCAGCTGTAGCCGGGTAGGGGCAAATATGGTTCCTCTCCACTTTCTTCGGTCTTTCCACCACTCCTCCTCCAACACTGTGTCCCAGTCCAGTTTTCTGTCTATAATGGTGCGTTGGATGGTATCCTTCCATCTCAATCGTGGTCGTCCACGGCCTCTCCTTCCTTGAATTTGCATTTCCATCACCTTTTTTGGCATTCTTTCATCGCTCATTCGCTTTATGTGCCCAAACCATCTTAGTCGGCTTTTCTCTATTCTATCATTCATTTTTTCCACTCCAATTTCTTCCCGGATTTTCTCATTCCTTATTTTGTCTCTTCTACTCTTCTGTATCATAATCCTCAAGAATTTCATTTCGGCTGCCTGTATTCGACTCTCATCCTTCTTTGTCATTGTCCAAGTTTCTGCTCCGTAAGTTGTTATGGGTACGTAATACATCTTGTACATAGTATCCTTTGCTTCCATTGGCACATCTTTGTCCCATAACATGCTTCTTACACTATGATAGAAATAACTTCCAGCTTGAATCCTTTTACTAATCTCAGCATCCAGTCGAGCATTCTCCATTAATTCACTCCCCAGGTATTTAAATGTTTCTACTACTTCCAGGGGCTTGTCTGCAAGTCTAATCTGACCTTTCCCTTCTTTCTCCCCTCTAGTCATAACAAGAGTTTTACTCTTTTCTGCACTTATTTTGAATCCACATTCTTCAATCTTCCCATTGACCACATTCAACTGTTCTTGAACCTTCCTGTCGTCTTCTCCCCAAATCACAATATCATCTGCAAATAACATCATGTTCATTTCTCTTCCTCCATATGCTGCTTTTGCTGTTCTCATGATGTCATCCATTACTATTGTAAACAGGATTGGTGACAGAACACTTCCCTGTCTCAGCCCACTAGTTATTTTGAACCAACTTGTCCTGCCAACTTGTGTTTGCACGCAACTACAACATTCCTTATACAATGCCATGATCATTTTTATTAATCCCTGTCCAATTCCTTTTTGCACCAGACTGTCCCAAACTTTCGTCCTAGGGACACTGTCATATGCCTTTTCAATATCAATGAATGTCATCACCATATCATTCCTGTACTCCCAATGCTTTTCCATTAGTTGTCTCATAATGAAAATGGGCTCTATTGTTGACCTTCCACTTCTGAATCCAAAATACAAAATAATACAAAACTTGTTAAATTCTTCCTTGTTTGTGTAAAAATTTAACATTGTTTAAGGACAGTTCATTTTCATTTCCTTTCAAATGTTAGTTGTTATTGCACTGCATTCCTGCGCCAGCACACACACTTTCAGATACGTGTGTTGTCACCTCTGGTACAAATCACAGCTTTGAGCCTTTGAGGCATGCTCCTGATGAGTGCTGCAAGGTCCTCTTGAGGAATAAGCTGCCATTCTTCTTGAAGGATTTCCCACTGCTCCTGCATTGTCTCTGGACGATGACTGCACTTTTCTTCCCAAAATGTCCAATAGATGCTCAAGCGGGTTGAGATCTGGACTGCGTGGAGGCCATTGCATCAGTTGGATCCCTACTTTTTCAACATATTGAAGGACATATCGTGCCACATCAGGGCGCACATTGTCCTGCATTAGCAGGAAATCTTCACCAAAAGGAAAAACATGTTCTTCAGGATTTCTGTAATGTAGTGATGAACTGTAAGTGACCCACCTTCCACGAAGATGAGCTCTGTTCAGGCAGCCAAAGAGATGCCTGCCCAGACTGTTATAGAGCTGCCATTAAAAGTTATCAGTGAAGAAAATTTGCATGGAGAATACCTTTCTCCAAGTCTCCTCCACACCCTTTCTCGTCCATCTGTGTATTTAAGGCTAAACCAAGATTCATCCATAAAGAGAACTGTTCCCCACTGTTCATCAATCTTATGATCTCTACCAAAACGTAGAAAACTCTGTTGATGTTGACGCCTCAAACATGGGCCAGTAGTAGGCTTTCTGAAATACAGTTCAGCATCATGTAACCTCCCCCTCGGTGTCCACTTCACTGACACTCAGACTTCATACTTCTTCAAATCAACTTCTGGCTTGAACTGCAGTACTGTGTTGGTCACAGAATTTGAAGACACAAGAACTGATCATCCCTTGCAGAAGTTGACTTCCTCCCACCAGATCTTGGCCTATGAACCCAGTTCCCGATACCTCTGCGTGGTATGTGAAATTGATGATGGAGCACACTGTAACAACTCAGCCACATAATGCAAGCTGTGTCTGTCTTCTACCAACGCTATTGCCCTAACGGCATCCTCCGAGCTCAACGGCATCTTCACTCCCAAAAGTGCTGTTTAACACTTGAGGAGTAGAAGATCAGAGAATTCGCTCCCCCACACATGGAGGTAACAATTGGGGTATTCTTGTGATAAGCAACCCAATTAGTAGATTCGATTCTGGCTCAGTCCGGTGGTGTTTGAAGGTGCTCAGATACGTCAGCCTCGTGTCGGAAGATTTACTGGCACGTAAAACAACTCCTGCGGGACAAAATTCCCGCACCTCAGCGTCTCCGAAAACCATAAACGTAGTTAGTGGGATGTAAAGCCAATACCATTATTATTTATTAGATTCAATATATAGACCTAGTAAAAGGTTTCATAGGAGAGCATGAGGAATATTGAGATTTATATCATATCTCAATTTGCCAAATATCTTTATCAATTCAATCAACATGCTATACGTGAACACTTCAAGCCATGTATGTCATGCTGTCGGCATCTCGGATAGCTTCTCGGTAAAAATCGATGTACACCAAGGCTCCACAGTGTCCCTTGGCCTCTCTTTTGTGCAGATGATGTCGCACTTCCTGATACCATCAAAAGAGGATTGTAGTGCTAAGTTGAAGATTGAAACAGCCATCTCTCACAATATGGTCTTGTACTGCACAAAAAGAAAGACCGAATACCAGGAAAACATCCCAAGCAACGACTCTGTCCGTATTCATGGAGAGACCTTAACACTGTAAACTTGGTAGGTATCTAGGATCTCATCTACAGACTGATGGTGGGATAGGTGATGAAGTGTGAAAAAGAGAAGGCAGCATTGATGAGATGGAGGGAAGTCGCAGGCATACTCTACGACAAGAAGTGTCCAAAATATACTGCATGGTAGTACGTCCTTTTGGTTTATAGGGTATTGAATGTCGACCAGCTAAGAAAGCTACGGAGCTCCAATTACACATCATGGAGGTGCATACACTCCAGTGGTCGATGTGCATCACAGTCCTGCATCATGTCAAAAATGATGCCATTCGCCAGCAAATGGGCATTGCATCCATCACTGAGAAGGCACGAGAAAAGCATGTCCAATGTCATGGTCACATGCTGCATGACGTACCTGGAACAGTTGTAAATTTCACCCACTCCTTTGAAATTAATGGGCAGTGATGGCATGACGTAGAAACTTGGCAGTTTCGATCCTGGCTCAGTCTGGTGATATTTGAAGGTGCTCAAATACGACAGCCTCGTGTCGGTAGATTTACTGGCACGTAAAAGAACTCCTGTGGGACTAAATTCCGGCACCTCTGCATCTCCGAAAATCGTAAAAGAGTAGTTAGTGGGACGTAAAGCAAATAATATTATTCATCTTCCGATTTACAGAGTGAGTCTCTATCCTGAAAAAATTGGAGCAGTTGGCCCACTGAAGAGAAGTCGGTTGAAAAAAAGTCCAGATCAACAGACATTTTGCAAGGATGGAAAGTAATTTGCATTGTAGCTAACACTTGATTTCATCAGCGAAGACAGCAGTGTCTTTTAATGTTCGTAAATGCTTTGATGTAGTACAACAACATCCACGTCGATGTTTCGTGCACAGAGGCTGAAGATTGTAAGCATCACTCTTGAAATAACTACATAATACCTAAATAATGATTTATCATTAAATGTAATATTTTAGTATGTAATAGATCAGAATGGGCAGAAGGAAATAAATCAGAAATACAATAAAATCTAAATTAAGGTTCAGTTTCAAGAATATATAGAGAATTTAAGAGGTGAGTTGAAACTTTTTGACACTAATGAACATGTAGGCTAAATGCATGGTAATCAACGATGGCAATAACATGTATGCAGTGGAGGACGGCATGGAGAGCAGTTCCAGCTGCAATGAGTGACTTGAGGTATGCATGTTCCATTTTACAACAAATTATAATACTCGAGGGGTCTTTATTGTGTCCACCCTGTCAATACTTAAAATATACAATGACAAACAAAGTTGTTGCCTGCATTAAACGTACATGTTTCGAGAGAGTATATTTTAAGTATTGCCAGGGAGGACCCTTGAGTATTATAATTGTCGTAGACAGTACGGACCATATAGCACCAAGAAATGGTCAAATTTGTCAGTTTTACAACATATGCAAAATACAAGTATCATTGTAGCAATAACACTAAAAAAAAGATTTTGTTTCATAGGGGATTACAGTAGTAACAGATGACCTTGAAGAGAGAGTAATGCAGAAAGGGACGAACAATTATCTGGACTGTAGGCTTACCTTAAATAAACAATATTATGGTTTACATGTACCCATTTTTGATGTGCTTATCTCTTCCTCTTACCTCCTTCCTTCCTTCCTTCCTTCCTTCTGAAATAGAATTCTTGCATAATTTTCTCTTCTTGATTTTTGTGTGGTAAAATTGGCATGTATGTATGTATGTATGTATGTATGTATGTATGTATGTATTATTCTCCGTTGTACCCAAGCTCAGCCAGTGTGGACCGTTCGTGTGTGAGGCCATTTCAGAATTTTAGAGGCATGAAAAGGGAAGGAAGGCATTTGGAAAATGACACACAAAAATAACAATGGGCTTGACATTTATTAATAACGATACAATAAATTTTAAAATCACAAAATGCAATAAAATCTCGTTCTTGTTTATTGATATTGGCAGTCAGATTCTTTTGAACCTTAGACACTCGTATAATTACATCTTTGCAAATGATAAAATTAAATCATTGCCATCATCCCCTTTCTCTGGTACTCATGATTAATACATGTTATTAGTGATAAACTGAAATTGGTGATAAATTAAATAATGAATTCCTTATCCAGAAGGAGTAAAACAAATAAAAGTAACCTCCATAGTCTGACATTCTAAATAACACTTTTAATTGCATCTAATTAACTTTACACATATGATTAATGGCTTAATATTGTGCTCGACTAGGCTCAGCTCAAGTCAATAATACTCTGATAATCAAAATATCAGTTTATTCTGAAATAACATTGCCATAATTGCTCTCACTAACTTGAACCAAGTTTAATTCAGATACGTGACTGTACAATTCTCAAATCTGACCATTTTAATCCTACACAATCATGAAATTCATATTAATCATTCACCTAAATTATCTCTGAACCCCTTTAAAGATTAAAAATAACTATTTAAAACTTAGATGGCATAGGTCATATACTCTTTAGTTCATTTTTCTGCCTTGTTTGAGGATTAATTAATTAATTATTCATACTAACTTCTATCATTCATTCCTCTATTAAACTCATTCTTGAGCCCATCATACAGTAACATTGAATTGATCTTTGTTTATTACACTTAAATTCTGTCTTATTTAGATTCTTTGGTCAGTTTTAACAATTTCTGACATTTAACAATTTATCCACCCTGTATCTAGTTTGTTATTTTCAAACAATCGCTACTGATCTGCATTTAGGGCGGTTGCTCAGGTGGCAGGTTCTCTATCTGTTATTTTCCTAATTTTCCTAACCTTTCGTAAATGATTGCAAAGAAGTTGCAAATTTATTGAACATCTCTCTTGGTAAGTTATTCTGATCCCTAACTCCCCTTCCTATAAATTAATATTTGCCCCAAATTTTCCTCTTGAATTCCAACTTTATAAGCAGGAAAGATCACAATATGAAGATAAAGACACAATTCAAACTTATTTGTCTACTAATGTCACTCCACACCATGTCTCGGAACATACCAATTAATATACCAATATAGTTGGCCCGTTATCACATACCACTTAGTCCAGCTGCTCGTCTCCTTTCTCCCAAGTCTTCCCAGCCCAAACTTTGCAACATTTTTGTAATGCTACTCTTTGGCCGGAAATCACCCAGAACAAATCGAGCTGCTTTTCTTTGGATTTTCCCCAGTTTTTGAATCAAGTAATCCTGGTGAGGGTCCCATACAATGGAACCATACTCTAGTTGGGGTCTTACCAGGGACTTATATGCCCTCTCATTTACTTCCTTACTAAAACCCCTAAATACCCTCATAACCGTGTGCAGAGATTTGTACCCTTTATTTACAATCCCATTTATTTGATTACCCCAATGAAGATATTTCCTTATATTAACACCTAGGTACTTACAGAGATCCCCAAAAGGAACTTTCACCCCTATCAACGCAGTAATTAAAATTGAGAGGACTTATCCTATTTGTGAAACACACAACCAAAATTTTAACCCACTTTATCATACCATTGCTTACTGTCCATCTTACAACATTATCAAGGTCATTTTGCAGTTGCTCACAATCTTGTAACTTATTTATTTCCCAATACAGAATAACATCATCCTCAAAAAGCCTTATCTCTGATTCCACTCCTTTACTCATATCACCGGGCAAGTTGGCCGTGCGGTTAGGGGTGTGTGACTGTGAGCTTGCATCTGGGAGATAGTGGGTTTGAGCCCCACTGTAGGTAGCCCTGAAGATGGATGTCTGTGTTTTCGGAAAATCCCATGAAGAGGGACGAAAAATGGGGGAAAAGAGTTTGAACACCTTTTATCAGGAGACTTATATCTCAAAAACTGAAGATGTTACAGATGTAAAAATTGAAATTTGGAATCTCCTTTGAAAATAAAGAAAAATGTATTTTTGTGTTTTTGGTTAATCCGATGAATAGGGGTGAGCAGGAGTGACAAGTGGGGTGAATTTTTCAAGATACTATATCTCCAAATTATCTAAGACAGGTAACATATTACAGATTTGAAAACTGGTATTTGGAATTTCCTGTGAAAGTAAAGAACCATAAATATTTTTTTCGGAAAATCCACTTGAGGGGAACTGGAGAAAGGGTCGAATTTTTAAAATGAGCGTATCTACAGTATATCTCAAAAATTTAACATGTTGCAGACGTGAAAATTGGTATTTGGAATCTTCTTTAAAAATAAGGAAACACGTATTCTTTGGTTTTCGGAAAAGACTCTGAACGGGGGTAGGGGGTGAAAGGATTGAAAAATTAGTTGAATTATTTGTATGAGAATGTATACATACCGAAAAAATTAAAGATGTTAAAAACGTGAAAACTGGTATTAGGAATCTGCTTTAAAAATAAGGAAACGCGCAAGCACGCATTGGGGGGGGAATAAACTTGGTAGAGGGGGGATGAAAACGGAGATGAATTCCTTTTACGAGGATACATATATCTCAAAAACTGAAGATGTTGCAGAAGTGATAACTGGCATTTGGAAGCTCTTTTAAAGAAACGAGTAAGGTACTGTTTGTTTTTGGAAAATTCACTTGAGTGGGGAGTGTGAAAGGAAGTAAAAAATAGAATATTTTTTTCTGGAGAATCTTATATCTCAAAACTGAAGGTTAAAGACCTAGAAATAGGTATTTGGAATCTCCTTTAAAAATAAAGAAACATGCATTTTTTGGGTGGGGGGGGGAAACCAACTTAACGGGCGTGGGTGAAGTGATAAAGGAGTTGAATTTTTTTCATGAGGATACTTATATCTCAAGAACTGAAGATGTTACAGACATGAAAATTTGCATTTGGAATTTTATTTCAAACTAAAAAAACACGTAATCTTTTGTCTTTGGAAAATCCACTTAAGGGAAGGGGGGTGAATTAATTGAAAAATTAGTTGAATACTTTGTATGAGGATACTTATATCTCAAAAACGAAAGATGTTACACATGTGAAAATAGTATTTGGAATCGCCTTTAAAAAGAAACACGCATTTTGTGGGGGGGGATCAACTTGGGGGCGGAGAAAAAGGAGTTTAATTCTTTTTTATGAGGATACATATATCTCAAAACTGAAGATGTTACAGGGTGAATGAATTGAAAAATTAGTTGAATTTTTTGTGTGAGGATACTTATATTTCAAAAAATTAAAAATGTTGTCCAGCTCAATGGCTAAATGGTTAGCGTGCTGGCCTTTGGTCACAGGGGTCCCGGGTTCGATTCCCGGCAGGGTCGGGAATTTTATCCATTATTGGTTAAATTCCCTGACACGGGGGCTGGGTGTATGTGTTGTCTTCATCATCATTTCGGCCTCACCACGATGCGCAGGTCGCCTACGGGAGCCAAATCAAATGACCTGCACCTAGCGAGTCGAACCCATCCTGAGATCTCCCGGCACTAAAACCCATACTCCATTTCATTTTACATTATATGTTAAAAACTCAACATGCTAGGGACAAGAAACTTGGTATTTGGAAAGTCCTTTTTGTTTTCGGAGAGGGCACTTAACAGGGGGTGAGAAGTAGTGAAAAATAGTTGAATTATTTTTATGAGGATACTCATATCTTAAAGACTGAAAATGTAACAGACTGGAAAATTGATATTTGGAATCTCCTTTAAAAATAAGAAAACGTGAATTTTTGTTTTCGGAAAATACACATAGATGGGGGTAGGAGAAGGACTGATCAAGGGGTTGAATTATTTTTATGGAAATACTTATGTAGGCCTATATCTCAAAAAGTGAATATGTTACTGATGTGGGAATAGGTATTTGGAATCCCCTTTAAAAATATGGAAACATGTATTTATTTTTTGACTTGAGAGAAGACTGTTTGTCGCATGTACAGTTCTGTGTCGCATGGTCGTCTTAGCCCGAAGAGGTAATACCAAAAACATGGTTAACAAAGAATTTCTGGGGTAAATGAAACTCAATTTTTGGGTGAGTTTTTATACTTTATTTTCTGATAGTCTCTTTGTACAATGCCGAAGAACGATTACTCTGATCAAATTACGAAATCCACGCGAGCGAAGCCGCGGGTAATTGCTAGTTTATATATATAACAAAACATAAAGGTTAAAATAATACTGCCTTGCAGAATTCCCCTCTTAATACTGGGTCAGGTAAAGTTTCGCCTACTCTAATTCTCTGAGATCTGTTTTCTAGTCTCTATTTTGTCCAGTCCAATTGCGCTCTTTTTCCCCAGTAGTCTCCCATGATCTTCCTTATCAAATGCCTTAGATAGCTCAATCACAATGCAGTCCATTTAACCTCCTGAATCCAGGATATCTGCTATGTCTTGCTGGAATCCTACAAGTTGAGCTTCAGTGGAATGACCTTTCTAAACCCGAATTGCCTTCTCTCGAACCAGTTATTAATTTCGCACACATGCCTAATATAATCACAAGGAATGCTTTCCCAGTGCTTACGTGGAATGCATGTCAAACTGACTGCCAGTAATTTTCAACTTTATGTCTATCACCTTTTCCTTTATACACAGGAGCTACTATAGCAACTCTCCATTCATTTGGTATAGCTACTTCATGCAAACAATAATCAGATAAGTACTTCAGATATGGTACTATATCCCAACCCATTGTCATTAGTATATGCCCAGAAATCTTATCAATTCCAGCAGCTTTTCTGGTTTTCAACTTTTGTATCTTATTGTAGATGTTGTTGTTATCATAGGTAACTTTTTTAAATGTTAATCACCTCCCCTATCTGGACATTATCCTTGTATCCAACAGTCTTTACATACTGCTGACTGAATACTTCTGCCTTTTGAGGATCCTCGCATACACACTCCTCTTGTTCATTAATGATTCCTGGAATGTCCTTCTTAGACCTTTTTCTGCCTTTACATACCCTTCCATTTTTCACTAAAATTTGTATGACTGCTAATTATGCTTGCCATCGTGTTATTCTTAGCTGACTTCTTTGCCAGATTCAATTTTGTAATGTAATAAGTTCCTTCAATTTTTCCTTACTTCCACAGCCATTTCTAACTATTTCTTTCCAACCTGCACCTCCTTCTTAGTCTCTTTACTTCTCTGTTATATGGGTCTTTACCATTCCTTACCACCTTTAAAGGTACAAACCTGTTTTCACATTCCTCAACAATTGCTTTAAATCCATCCAAGAGTCTGTTTAAATTTTATATTTACTATTTTCCACCTATCATAGTTACGTTTTAAAAACTCCCTCATTCCTCTTTTATCAGCTATATGGTTCTGCCCAATAGTCCTACTTTTAAGACCTTCCTTTCTATCACATTTATTTTTAACTATGATAAAAACAGCTTTGTGATCACTAATACCATCTATTACTTCGGTTTCTCTGTAGAGCTCTTTTGGTTCTACCAGCACCATGTCCAGAATATTCTTCCCTCTAGTTGGTTCCATCGCTTTCTGAATCAGCTGTCCTTCCCATATTAACTTATTTGCCATTTGTTGGTCATGTTCCTGTCATTCACATTACCTTCCCAATTGACATTTGGTAAATTTGAGATCACCCGCTACAATCGTGTTCCTTTCCATATCGTTTCCCACTTCACTGATTAGATAATTCTGATTCAGCGTCAGCGCTACCCTTTTCCGGTCTGTACGCTCCAAAGACATCAAGTTGCCTATTATCTTTAGAGATGAGCCTTATGCCTAGAATTTCATGTTTTTAATCTTTAACTGTTTAATAGCTTACAAATTATTCTTTCACCAGAATTAATACTCCCCCTCCTACCATTCCTATCCTATGATACACACTCCAGTTCTGTGAGAAATTTCTGCATCCATTATATCATTTCTCAGCCATGATTCTAAGGTATATATATTAAATTACTTAATTCTAGTCCTTTCTTTACAATACCTCTACAGTTCAACACCAACATTTTTATGTCATCCCTACTTGACTTCCAAATCCCTGTACCCTTATCACCGCTCCCTAGAACACCCCAGTTATTGTTTCATTAATTTTCATCTTTTTGTTAAATTATTAGTATACTTTTGGTTCCCTTCATTTTTTTGGCTGTCTTCCATGAATATATTAATATCGCTGCATAAATGCCCGATCTTTAACTCATTAAAAATCATTTCTACTCTTATGTTCGTCGTCATAAAATTATATTTCTTCCCACAACATCAGAAATTCTAATTTTCAGTGATAAAATAATCCTTCCACAATGACAAAACACAGGAAGAACAGAATAAACAGCAACAAAATATCACATCGTGCAACAAGACATTGACATGCACAGAAGTAGTAGGCACATATATCCCGTACAAGGCACACACAAGGCACATGATTATTATAATCTCTGACTTAGGAGTTCATTAGCTTCATTTATTTTTAATACTGATTTTTATTTAATTTACAACCCTCTTTGACCTGTCAAAGACCTTAACGCAATCAATACCTCTTGAAAATTCATCTCTTCTCATTAGGCTTGTGGTCATTTAATATAAGAATCACTTCTTAGCACTGAGAGGTAATGTCAACGTCATCGACCATAAATGTGAAATGACATTGGAGAACATCAACTCTTATCTTTCTCACAAAATTTCAATTTCTCGTAACTGGTTGCATTCACCTCGCAACACGTGCTCTTTGAACATCATTTTATAAATTCATATAATCACTTTCACTGCTCAAAATTCATGAATAATCGGCTCTCACCCCATACTGTCTATTCCACCAGCTAAATGTTAATAAATTGGGCACTAATACTTTACCTTATTTAAACTGTCAGCCTTGTTTATCAGCACTTTTTTAACCCAGTGAGTTAATTAAGGTTAACATAAATGATTATTATGCTCCTAAAACTATCCCATTAAAGTAATGAAAAGTAAGATGATGACAAGGTGTATGTAATATTACCTTGTAAAAACCCAGTGAAAAGATGAGTTCTACTCCATATGTTACTCCATGAAAATTCCTGTATCGCTCCCGACATAATGTGATTAAATTAATAAATTAATTAATTATTGAAGAGGTAATTGATTTTTAGTTGCATTATTTTAAATCCACAACATTGCATATGAATACGTTGAAATAGATTATCTCAACTATCACACTGTTCAGTTCAAGACTACCACAGTCATGCACAAATCTACCATCACCTAAGTAAAGTTTGAAATAGAAAGAAACCTATAAATATCTCTAAATAATAGAAAATATTACTACTAGAGAAGAGATCATTCTATTTTCTATGGAAAAGAAAGGTAAAATTGACAAATATGTACCAGATGAACGTTGATTACCATGTCTAGTCATCTATTTCTCCGGATGATCTGCCTTTTTGTCATGTCTCCATCTTCATTCAGCCATTCATTGTAGCAGAAAAGTCCCTTGTTGGAGGCCTCTGCATCGTTGAATTATTTCCACTGTAAGCTGGCATGAGGATGTCCTGTAGTTCCGTTGAATGCTGTCCTCGTGCTCCACTAAATGTCCTCTTCAAAAGCTGGAACTAATTCAACACATTAAAATAAGATCCAACAATATTATTTAATGTCTTATCGAGCAGCATGGAAAATACTTAACTCATCTTTCCTGGTTCATAAAATAAGGGAGACTCTAAATTGATTGCAGTCCACGTATATTGCTTCATATCCTAAGAGGTGTGATATGCTGGAGATCAATCATTGGATGTCTCAGTTCATATCTAGGTGATAATTATTAGTTCATTACTCCCTAAGTAGAATGTTCAAGGTTGCACTTGTGGTGTCCTGGTTAGCCTTGAGTCGTCCCTCTCGTGGTCACATGCTAAGGCTCTCCACTCACTATAAGCCATATAAGAAGACAGTCGTCACCACGCTCTGACCGATATGCACCTTTCTGCATGCTACTCGGTCAAGGTTACACTCATAACCTTCCTATCAGTTGATACATTCCACCTGACAGGATAAGATCTGAGTTTTGTACACCAAACTCTTCTCCACACAATTATGGACTACAGTCTGTAAGCCCGGGAATGTTTTTAGTTTCAGTGTGCATCTGAGCTTGGTTCATTTATACCCTATTAGCATAAGCTGCCAATATACAAATGAAATATTTATACAGCCAGGACTTGAATCGGCAAAAAAAAAAAAAAAAAAAAAAAAAAAAAAAAAAAAAAAAAAAAAAAAAAAAAAAAACCCCACACACAGAATGTGAGTGAGTGTGTTGATGATGTTTCAGACAGCCTGAAGGAATTTCACTATAGGTTTTTCAGTAATTGCACGTAGGGTATAACATATCAATCAATCAGTCGCCACTAACCTGAATTTTGGGCTGTCGCCGAGTTGGCAGATTCGTTTTTTTTTTTTTAATCTAGTCTTTCCTTAAATGATTTCAAAGATGTTTGCAATTTATCTAACATCATCTTTGTTAAATTATTCCAATCGATAATCCTGTAAACTAATATTTGCCACAAATTGTCCTCGTCAATTCCAACTTTATCTTATCTTTCTTATCTTTCCTACTTTTAACAATGGCATTCAAGCTTATTGCTCTATGAATATCATTACACACCATCTCTCTACTGACAGGTCGGAACATACCATTTATGATAAAGGTTTTGTACCGGGTGAGTTGGCCGTGCGGTTAGAGGTGCGCGGCCGTGAGCTTGCATCCGGTAGATAGTGGGTTTGAATCTCACTGTCAGCAGCCCTAAAGATGGTTTTCCGTGGTTTCCCATTCCCATTTACACACGAGGCAAATGCTGGGGCTGTACCTTGATTAAGTCCACGGCCGCTTCCTTCCAACTCCTAGGCCTTTCCTATCCCATCGTCGCCATGAGACCTATCCGTGTCGGTGCGACATAAAGCCACTAGCAAAAAAAAAAGTTTATTCCCACAGGGAACCTTCAAATTTTTTTCTGAATGAGTAAATTTATAATATCAATATAGTTGGTCCGTTATTGGACATTATAAATTTTCCAGCTAACTCATTCCTGGTTGCCAGCATTTTGCCCCAGTGTGCTAAGTTAGGCTCATCAGTTGGTAAATAGCACACCTACCAAGACGCATGGCTAGTGTATACCCTGGAGGCCACTGCGTAGGCTACTTGGAGCCACCGGCAGTGCCAATGCACGCTGGCAACCAGGAATGAGTTAGCTGGAAAATTTATAATGTCCAATAACGGACCAACTATATTGGTATTACATACCATTTAGTCCAGCAGCATGTCTCCTTACTCCCCAGTCTTCCCAGCCCAAGTTTGTAACATGTTTGTAACACTACTGTCGGAAATCGCTCAGAACAAATCATGCTGCTTTCCTTTGAATCTCCAGTTCTGGAATCGAGTAATCCTGATGAGGGACCCATTTGCTGGAACCATAATTTAAATGGGTGTTAACCAGTGACTTATATACCCTCTCTTTTACATCCCGACTACTGCTCTGAAATACCCTCATAACTATATGAAGAGATCTGTTACCTTTACTTACAATCCTGTTTATGTAATTACCCCAATTAAGATCTTTTCTGATAATAACACCTAGGTACTTAGTGATCCTGAGGAGGTAGTTTCACCCCATCAATACATTATCAAAACTGCGAGGACTTTTCCTCTCGGTGAAACTTGCATCCTAACTTTTCACCCCTTTTACCATAATAATTAATCAGAACTAAGCCTACTTATGTATAATCATTCTTAATTAAGTTCTGGCCTTTATAAATGATTCCTACTTTCTGTGGGTTCTCTCATGCTTCCTAGGCTTTTATTTTTATCATGGTATTCATAAGACATTGTATATGACTGTTATAAAATTAAACACATTTATAGTAGTCAATTATTAGGATTTATGGATGAGAATAAACTCTTTCAAGATTCATTGACATTAAAAATTACAGATAATCTTGACTGGAAATCTTTAAATTTGAGTGTCTGAAGAATTTCTTTTCTTTATTTTTTCAGGTGCAATGGAACTACAAACCACTGTATAATATATGAAACAGATCGTGGTTATGGCTTTGCTGAGCCCTATAATATTTATGATTCCCTCAAACTTTTGGTGCTTCATTATGCGCAGAACTCTCTAGAAGAGCACAATGATTCCCTGAATACAACTTTGGCATATCCTGTATTTGCTACCCCACGTACTAAAGGAACTGCTGTAGTGCCTAAGACGGATGGATATGTCTTCTCTCAGCCTCGATGAAAATGTTTCCACCAAGAATATTTGCCGACTGTGATAAAGATAGTTTGTGACATTCATTAGAATGCCGAACATTTGCTGTTAATTGTACAAATTAGTGCCACCGATATTTCATATATGAAATATATATTATTTAACTGCTATATTTTAACGAGCCAGTCATGCGAATCATGTAGTGGCTATATTCATAGTTCTGTTTAGCCATCCATTGGTTTTAGTTGAACTTGTTAAGAGTGAATGAATGAAAGTTTGGCTTATGTAACTTGAAATTTGTGCTCTTGAACTTTGCACAACTACGGATTTATTTTCTTTCCCTTAAAGAATTCTTTTTCAGTGGAGCAAACATGCAAGTGTACCTAACGAAATCTTTAGGTTATGAGAAAGCGACACTTTTTACAAATGTATATTTTTTGTTGACTTCATTTTGCGCTGAAGCTCTTGCAATTTGCAATTCTTGAAGACATTGCTTATAGATCTTATAGTTTTTTTTTATTTTATAAAGCCTATTTGTATCCTAGTCATTTATGCAGGTATTATCCTGCAAATTTGGTTCAAAAGAATTAAGTCAAAAAATGTTGAATGTTTTTGTTTAAACCTAGTAGTATGAGTGAGAATTGCACAGCGGACATGTGCAAAATAGCCAGTGAAATGTAATTTTTTTTAAAAGCCAGGGTTGGGGGGGAGGGGGGTAGTAAGATTTTTGAATGCATGTATTTTTTATGAAATATTCTTATGAGTCAATTACTTCCTTATCGAATATTTGTCACTGTATTGAAAGTTGTGTATCATGTTTACAAATAAAATTATGTTTATTCTGGTTATAATACCTGTGTTCTTTACTCTGTTTCTTGTCCTTTTTCTTAATATTTTGAGTAGGATGGTTGTTTACACAGAAAAATTACAGTAGAGCTCATTCAACTGAAAATACCAGCCTCCTTTATGATGCTATGAACTGTATGTGGTGCCAGTTCCTCTTTTATACTAGCAAGGACTTACTCACCTGCTTTCTTTTTTCCTTTCAATGTGTTATTGTTGTTTTCAGCTCCATGACTGAGTTGTTAGTGTCTTGGCCTTTGGACCTTGGTTTAGATTTCTGACTGGGTTGTGTAATTTAAATCATAAATGATATAATTCTCTAGGGTCAGGGACTGAGTGTGTGTTCTTTTCCAACATTCCTGTAAACCACTACAGCACTATCCTCTACCACTATGCCATACCCGGCGGACACCACTCGCCCTCACTGGAGGCCCTTCCGGACAAAGGCTACATCCAGTTGTGATAGCTACTCAGAATAATCGTCATCTTTTTATGGTGGCTTTGTGGTGTGCCATGTATGACTATTTCTTTATTTTATATATTATGCCTTTGTAGGTGGCAAAGTTAGGGCTTTTGGACCCTCTTACACTTAACCACTGTAGTGATACATCATTGGAAGCATCCAGTCATACAAATTAGTCAGCTGCATTCAGAAGGTAGTCTTGGCAAGCAGTTTTAAATTTAAGTAATGAGGAATTATTTCCGACACTGACAGGCAAGGATTTCCGAAGTCTGGAACCCGTCACAACTAAACAATTGTTATACATGAGGATCGGTGAACAAGAAGAGACAGTTAGGAATCAGAGTGGGTATTACTGCTGTGAAAGGAGGACAAATACTTAAGATGGGATGAAATATGGTCTACCTTCAGTGAGCAGTCAGTATATCTGTATCAGTATGTGATATGTTCGTTGTTTATCAGGTTTCAGCCATGTGTATCATAACTCCGTTTGTAAATAAATCTAATACAGTACAACAATTAAGCGCTTGCTGAAGTTTGAAGTCTGCCCTTTTGTTGCGTCTACAAGAATAACATTACTGTAGACGAAGATGGGAAGCACTAATGATTGTATGGCCGGGCTGAGTGGCTCAGACGGTTAAGGCGCTGGCCTTCTAATCCCAACTTGGCAGGTTCGATCCTGGCTCAGTCCGGTGGTATTTGAAGGTGCTCAAATACGACAGCCTCGCGTCGGTAGATTTACTGGCACATAAAAGAACTCCTGTGGGACTAAATTCCGGCACCTCGGCGTCTCCGAAGACCATAAAAGTAGTTAGTGGGACGTAAAACAAATAACATTATTATTATTGTTTGTATGAGCTTGACTCTCACATTACAAGGCAAAATATTGCTGTTTCTTTTAAGGGAATGAAGTATGGAACACTTTCAATATATTCAGACCCATTTAAAGTTTCATTCATTGTCACTCCAAGATTTCCCACAGTTTGGCTGAATGGAATAACTCTGCCATTCAGTATAATTGGAGGAATAGAATTAGACAACCACTCCAGAACAAGCCTATTCTATGTGGCATCCAACTACAGACTTCTAACTCCATCAAACTGTTTGGTATTCACATTACGGACAATCTAAAATGGAATAAGCACGTGGAGGAACTGAGGTGCAAGGCATACAGAGCGCTAGGTTTTGTCTGTAGAAGTCTCAGGAGGAAGAAGTAACACCCTATGAACAGCTTATATTTCCCTGGAGGGGCCCATACTACTATATGGTCTTCCTTCTTGGCACTCAATGACAACGGAAGATATGAGGAAACTAGAGGGTGTCAAGTGACAAGCAGAACGTTTAATGAACAAACACACCCCTTTAAGCGCTGCCAGGTCATTGCCACCAGTGAACTCATTATGTAAACAAATAGACTTAGTCTTCCTTAAGAAATCCCTGACAGACAACATACACCTCTCCCCTTTCCACCACCTGCAGTTTAATTACTGCTCTGTTAAGAGAGGCCAAGGAGTTACTCTTGTCCCTACCTTCGCCAAAACAACCTCATATGTAAATGGATTTTATGCATGGTCTGCTCATATCTGGAATCTTTTACCATCTGAGGTAAGACTGCTTCCTCACTTCCTTCGCGCAGTAAGGAAAATGTATATGTAAATAGAAACCCATATGTGATGCATATAACTTGTATAAATTAGAATTGCAAGAAAGATGGGTGTGAGTACAGTTGAGTGTGGGTGAATGTGTATGCGTGCGCATGTGGGAGTGGTTGTGAATGAGTGTGTATACAGGGGTATGAGTGAGAGTATAAATGGCTGGGTCTTCTTGCTCTAATATGTACAGCATAAATCTAAGATAATTATTATTCTAAGATTGCACTGTTTGGAGTGTATATATGTAAATTTAAAATTTTCTACATATATGTAAATATTCAGTGGAGTTTATGCACACATACAGTACATGCGGGGATGGAGGGGCACTTCCGTGTATCTGGGGCTTGCCCTTTCTCCATCTACCATCCCTAAATTGTGCATGTACAATTTAAGGAAAATAAATAATAATAATAATAATAATAATAATAATAATAATAATAATACCCGTGTGGGGATTTACCGGTTACCTCCATCGGGCGCGTCCCATTGGAATTGCGGAAGCTCGCTGGCTCTGCCGCCAGCAGAGTCAGAGGGTAGTAGGGAAATAAAATACCACTGTGAAAAAAAACTGGTCCCTTGCCAGGGTTACGGCGAAGACTGGTAAATGACCAGAAGCCAGAAAACATCTTGAGGCAACCTTTAGGGCTAACAACCCTAGTTGTAAAAGGATGGGGTACCCATCCAAAGCAAAGTCAAGTCAAAAAGCATGATGGCACAACATTTCAAGAAACATACCCCAGGGGGTAAATCTTCGGCGCACGAGTCTCGTTCGGATTCTGGGGGAGACTCGACATCATGCAAGAGACGAGTCGGAGCGTCTCGGTGTACCCCGAAGAGTCAAAAACTCAGGCCAAAATCTAAAACCTTTCTAGCAACTTTCAACATAAATTCACTTACACAACCTGGCAAGCTGAAAACCCTCACCAAAGCTCTTCACGAAAATCAGATATCCATAATGGCCCTACAGGAAACAAGGTACCCAGATGAAGAGATTTTTGAATCCGAAGGCTACCGATTTTTCAAGAGCGAAGCGCAAAGAGGAATCCTCAATGGAGCTGTGATGCTTGGAACCGCGTTTGCTGTTAGAACCAAGATTCTTAAATCGGTTGCAAATTTCGAACCTGTGAATGACAGATTGTCTATACTCACAATTAAATGCGCGAACAAAACTACGCCCTAGTTAACGCACATGCTCCTACGAACGATAAGAACAAGTCTGATCCAGACGAAGTTGATAATTTCTGGGACCTACTGGATGAAAAATTAAACAAAATCCCCAAACGCCATGTCAAGCTTCTTTTGGGTGACTTCAATGCCCAACTAGGTCGTGAACAGTACAAGAAAGTTATAGGAAATTACCCTGCTCACAAAAGAACCAATCCCAACGGCAAAAGACTGGTGTCCATTTGCGAAAATCGCAACCTGCAGGTCATGTCGACCCACTTTCGCCATCTACCCAGAAAGCAAATGACTTGGCGTTCTCCCGTCCAAGCTCTCGGAGAGTTCCAAATTGATCATGTTGCAATCTCCAGGAGAAACAGCCCTGAGATTATGAATGTCAAGGTAAAGAAAGGCATCAATGTGGCCTCAGATCATTATATGTCTCTTATCAAATTCAAACCAATTCCCGCAAACACAAGGAAGACAACCAAACAGATCACACGCTTCGACAATGATAAACTTCGGCAAAGGGTCGAGGAGTTCCAGGAGAAGGCTAGACCAAATGACTGTGACTTTAACAACGCTAAAAGTCTCCTTGTTGAGGCCGCCAAAGACGTTGCAAAAATCAAGAGAAGCAAAAAGCATGCCTGGTGGAATGGTACCTGCGAATCAGTCCTCCAAGAAAGACTCAATGCGTGGAAACAGTACTACTCTACAAAATCAGAAAATGATTGGGAAACCTACAAAACCCAACGTGCCCAAGCAGTAGGGTGTTCAGAACTGAGAAACGTAAATACGAAAAAAATCTCTCGTTGAAAAGATAGAACAAAACTTTAGGAAGAATGAAAGCAGAGAGTACTACAGAGCCTTCAAACGCAAACTCACTGGCTATAAACCACCATCTCTATGCTTTGAGCGAAAGGACGGCACACTGGCGATGTCAAATGAAGAAAATTGCAGCATTCTGGCAGATTACTTCAAGAATTTACGTAATTGCTCTAAACCGCAAAGCTCCATTGAGACCAAGGAACCCTTACTCAGGTACCCAGATTCCAGACCACCCGACAGAGATGAAATCAAGCGCCACATTGCCCGTCTCAAAAATAACAAAGCGCCGGGGGGGGGGGGGGAGACTCAGTAGTAGCAGAACTATGGAAATATGCCCCAGAGGAATCACTTGATATCTTGCAAAAGCAAATAGAAGAAATTTGGAACAAGGAGACCCTACCCGAAGATTGGAAAATAGCTTTGATCCATCCATTACACAAAAAAGGCAGCATGAAGAACATCAACAACTACAGAGGAATATCTTTGCTACCCGTGACTTACAAAATTCTATCACTTGCCATCCTGGAGTGTTTGGAAGCACAAGTCGAACATCAAATAGGTGAATACCAAGGAGGGTTGAGAAAAGATCGCTCAACAGCTGAACAGATCCAAAATCTCAAAACGATCATCGGATATCGTACACTAAGGTCCAAGCAGTATGTGTCTGTCTTTGTGGATTTTAAGAAAGCGTACGACTCCATTGACCGGGAAGTCCTGCTAAACATCTTAAATGAATTTGGAGTTGATTTGAAACTACTGGCATTAATTAGAGCCACCCTGACCGATACAAAATCCAAGGTGAAGTTCCACGGATGTCTCTCGCATTCCTTTGACATCAAAACAGGAGTCCGACAAGGTGATGGGCTATCCCCGATACTCTTCAACTGTGTTCTTGAAAATATCATCAGAACCTGGTGGGTGAGATTACAGGAAACCAACTACAGTCCATTGAGAATAGGAACCAAATCCAAGGGGATCGCAACAGACTGCTTAGCATTTGCCAATGATATTGCTGTTCTCTCAAACGACATAGAAACCGCTAGAGCTCAAGTTGAAATTTTAAAGGAAATTGCCGAACAAACTGGTTTGCAGATATCGTTTGAGAAAACAGAAGTAATGACTAACATCAAAGAGGCTCCACCAAAACTCCATACAAAATACGGGGACATCACCCGAGTAGACAAATTCAAATACCTGGGTGAGATCATCATGCAAAATGGACTGGACAAAGAAGCACTTCAGGAACGAGTACACAAACTGGAAATAGCCTACCAGACATCCCGCACAATCTACAACAAAAAGTGCCTTTGCCGAAACCCTGTCTCTAAATGCCAACAAAAGACTCCTTGAAGACCTGGAGAAAAGAGAATGCAAAATTGTGAGAGGAATCTTGGGATCAAAGTACAGAAATGGAATCGATCAAAAGAGATCCAACAAGGAAGTCTACAGCAAAATAGAGAAAATTACCGACACAATCAGGAAAAGACGGGCACGATTTTACGGCCATCTGAAAAGAATGGATGGAAGAAAGTTAACTAAAGAAATCTTTCACTTTTTTGATTCAAACCCCAAAACCACAATTCCCTGGTTTAGAAATACCAAAGAAGACCTTTAAATGCTACATATCTCAGCTGAAGACGCCCTTAACAGAGATCTCTTCTGCAAGAAAATATTGACGGACGGGCTAAACCGAGACGAGCAACCGAAGAGAAGACACGGTGCCCCTTGGACAGAGGAGCATAAGCAGGCCCACTCACAAAGAATGAGGGAAATTTGGGCTCTAAAGAAGGCAAAGTTCAGTGTCAAATGCAACAAGACTTAACGTGGTCCTTGATGGCCCCAGCGAATTGTATATAATAATAATAATAATAATATAGTAGTGTGGTCAATTTTTGAGAGCCAGTAATGATTGCTGGTGTCTTAGAGGGGTTAAGGAGGAGGGAAGTTTTCAAGGAGTAGGCATTAAGTCGCTGAAGATCAGCGTTGATGCCTGTTATGGCTTGAGGCAAATCAGAGGTCTTACAGTGACAGTATATAAGTCGTCTGAATAAAGATGGTAGCTACAAATCTTTAAATTAGTTTTTGTACAAAATAAAAAGCAAAGGGCCTAAAAGCCCTGGGTTCGATTCCCAGCCGGGTAAGGGGTTTTTAATTGTAAATTATTAATATCCCTGGCCTGGGGACTGGGTGTTTTTGTCATCCTTAATGTTCCTTTCCTCACATTTAACACTTTACATTTCTGCCATTTACAAAATACACGCAGGTTCCTCACATGTGGTGCAAGTAGGAGCAACAGATCTTTCTAGGTTGACGCCCCGAACAAATAGCATTAAAAAAAGTATTCAAACACCTGCTTATGAACCAGACTCTCTATTAGTGCTTTTGAAATTGCAGGTAGAATAGAAATTAGCCTTTAGTCAGACGGTTGGGAGGTGTTGGATTTCTTAGACACAGGGATAAATTGGCTTTTTTCAATAGTGAAGGAAAGGTTGCGTTTTTAAGGCAGTTGTTAAAAATGTGGGTAATGACTGGAAAAACAGCACCAATAATATTGTGTAAGAAAGTTTTAGGGATATCATCCACTCCTCTGGCTTTTGATTTAACAGAATATAATACCTGTTTTACTTTATTCGTTCTGAGTTTCTTAATTTATTTGTAAATAATGCTTTGGTTATTTTTTTATGCTAAAAAACTCGCTTTCAGTGTTTAATCCCATCGATTTTACTAATTTATAGCAAGACAAATTTTTTATGTAATCTTTAGGTATTAAAAAGTTCTGTAGCCATTAATTTGGTAGTTTATCATGAAAATTTTAAGTGAATTTTATTTAAGAATTTCTCTCAAAAAACAAGGTGCTGGAGAATTTGTCTTGATATCAGACCAAAATTGTGTACACTCAGTTGCAAAATATTTGGCCGCTAAGCTAAAATCAGAGATTCCACCGCGTTCGAGACCCACCAATCGGGGTAAACCTGAACAATAATGGCCATGAAAAGGTAGCATATATAATTTCTGGCTTGTAGACATCACTGAGATCTAATTTCTGAATCGACGAAAAAATATATAAACAGCAATAGTACAGGAAATTGTTTCTAGAAACTAAATGAGCAACTATTGTTGTGGAAAACCCATCAATAACGTTATTAAAGATTGTGATCATGTACCAAATACAGTAGAGAATTTTAGTTTAGTATGTTGATAGTTGATGTTGATAGTGCCAAATCAGTTGACTCTAGCTTATTGTATGTTTACAAAAATTAATAAAGCCTGGTCTGTTAGTTTTGTAACAAGCAAAACATATTATGGTGCCAGAAGCACTGGAATACAGGAGAAGAAAACATACAATAATTATTAATCTTGTGAAAGGTGCTATATGAAAGGTGTTGAGTGAAAGACTTGGGAAACTGAAGTTACTGGTACCGAGCTCGATAGCTGCAGTCGCTTAAGTGCGTCCAGTATCCAGTATTCGGGAGATAGTAGGTTCGAACCCCACTGTCGGCAGCCCTGAAAATGGTTTTCCGTGGTTTCCCATTTTCACACCAGGCAAATGCTGGGGCTGTACCTTAATTAAGGCCACGGCCGCTTCCTTCCCACTCCTATCCCTTTCCTGTCCCATCGTCGCCGTAAGACCTATCTGTGTCGGTGCGACGTAAAACAACTAGCAAAAAAAAAAAATGAAGTTACTGGCCCATCCGTCAACCTACGTTTCACCACGACACGCAACAGGTAAGTACCTAGGCAACACTATTCTGAATTTTGTTAGAGCACTAAAAATTTCCTTTTTATTCATGATTGAATGTTCCTCGAATTTTAATCATCTCAATTCACTATAGTATCCTTCAATCAGTCACTACTTATCTGCATTTAGGGCAGTCGCCCAGGTGGCAGATTCCTTATCTGTTTTTTTCCTAGCCTTGTCTTAAATACTGTAATTGCAAAGAAATCGGAAATTTATTGAACATCTCCCTTGATAAGTTATTCCAATCCCTAACTCTCCTACCTATGAATGAATATTTGCCCCAATTTGTCCACTTGAATTCCAGCTTTATCTTCATATTGTGATCTTTCCTACTTTTAAAGACATCACTCAAATATATTCGTCTACTGATGTCATTCCACGCAATCTCTCCACTGACAGCTCAGAACATACCACTTACATGTGATAAATATCATTTTTGATCCGTATTGATATTTGATGGGAATAATAACAATAAGTTAATTTATTAATTTGACCACCTAAACAATACAATAAGTCTTGTCTTTGTTGATTTACTAAAATGGTACATGTTTCGCCTTGTATATAGGCATCATCAGCCATTACCTTAACCTAGAAATAAAATCAGGCACCTGATTTACATATAAATAAAATAAAACTAATTTTTTTAAAGCCTTGAAGAGACTTGAACCAAAATTAACATATAGTAAAAGATTTGTACAATGTTGGTTTTAAAGATATTGCAATGAGTAAAGTTTACAATTGGTTAAAGTAATTGCAATATTGACATTAGAAGGTTACTATTATAATAAAATGAACAAAGCAACAGTCTGTTATAAACAAGTGGTAAGATTGCTATAAAATTATGTTGACCGATCAGCGGTTACAATTAGACAATGACGAAAATGATGATCAAAATCGTATTTATTCAAAAAATAATGTTGAAGGATAGTCAAATGACCTGTAATTATTTGTTTACATGAGATAAAAGTCAGAAGTCAATGGCATAAGGTGAAGTTGTGGTTCACTTTGATGAAAAAAAATGACGTTATAGTTGAAGGTTGATGAACGATGTTTAAATTGGACCTCTATGGACCATCTCAATTTGATGCAATGCTAAAACGTTAAGAATATAGGTTTATTGACATTCTAGTCAAAAGGCAATGTGACAGTTGAATCTGTAAAAGGAAACCAGAAGCGTGGTGTTAATTGTGTGAAAAAATCGTAATAAAATGTTTAATGTCATTGAAATAATTTAAGAAACTGCTAGGAAAACAACAGATAGGGAATCTGCCACCTGGGCGACTGCCCTAAATGCAGATAAGTATTGATTGATATTGATTCTTATGATGGCCAAACTGGCCGCAGCTTCTCCACCAGATACGCCGAGCATTACAATGCACAAACACACAAATTCTCTGCAATGGTCAACCACATGAGGGACACGGGACATAAATTCACTACATTAGAACAAGACCTTCATATCCTCAAAGGAGTAAAAAAAAAAGTAAACTCATGACAGAAATTTATTCATTTTCCTCGACCAACATTTTAACAAAGATAAAAACTTAAATGACATTATTGATTTTTAAAAAAGCCCCTTGTATGAACAGATTTTATTTCTATTACAAGAATCAATTCCCCTCACCAATATATTGTTAAACATTTTCAACCACAAATAATAAGCACTCCCATCTCCTCTACAACTAATACACTCCCCTCCCTTCCCCTCACCGCGAGTACCTCTAATTCAAATGCAACCAATAGACCCATAGCCACACCCACTCTAATATCGCTCCCTCCAACGGCATCTCACCGTTACAACACGCGCAGCAATACACTTTCCTCTTTCTCTCCCACCAATAGCAGCTCCCCTCCAAGTACTACAAACAAGCCCATAGTCACGCCTTCACAAACAGATACCCCTCCAACACAAACCTACAGCTAATAACACTCATAGTAAGAAGTTGACAGTCGTCAATAACGTTTAGCTCAACGTAACAAGTTACCCTTACCATCGTCAAATGGTAAGTGTACACGATTTCCACTTAAACATTTTATTATGATTTTTTCACACAATTAACACCACGCTTCTGGTTTCCTTTTACAGATTCAACTGTCACATTGCCTTTTGACTAGAATGTCAATAAACCCATATTCTTAACGTTTTAGCATTGCATCATATTGAGATGGTCCATAGAGGTCCAATTTAAACATCGTTCATCAACCTTCAACTATAACTTCGTATTTTTTCATCAAAGTGAACCACAATTTCACCATATGCCATTGACTTTTGACTTTTATTTCATGTAAACAAATAATTACAGGTCATTTGACCATCCTTCAACATTATTTTATTCAACATTATTTTTTGAATAAATACGATTTTGATTGTCATTTTCGTCATTGTCTAATTTTAACCACTGGTCGTCAACATAATTTTATAGCAGATTGTTGCTTTGTTCATTTTATTATAATAGTAGCCTTCTAATGTCAATATTACAATTACTTTCACCAATTGTAAACTCTTTACTCATTGCAACATCTTTAAAACCAACATTGTACAAGTCTTTTACTATATGTTAATTTTAGTTCAAGTCTCTCAAAGGCATTTTAAAAATTAGTTTTATTTTATTTATATGTAAATCAGGTGCCTGATTTTATTTCTAGGTTAAGGCAATGGCTGTTGATGCCTATATGCAAGGCAAAACATGTACCATTTTAGTAAATCAACAAAGACAAGACTCATTGTATTGTTTAGGTGGTCAAATTAATAAATTAACTTATTGTTATTATTCCAATTCCAACATACCACTTAGTCGAGCAGCTCGTCCCTTTTCTCCCAAGTCTTCCCAGCCCAAACTTTGCAACATTTTTGTAACACTACTCTTTTGTTGGAAATCACTCGGAACAAATCAAGCTGCTTTTCTTTGGATTTTTTCCAGTTCTTGAATTAAGTAATCCTGGTGAGGGTCCCATATACTGGAACCATACTCTAGTTGGGGTCTTACCAGAGACTTATATGCCCTCTCCTTTACATTCTTACTACAACCCCTAAATACCCTCATAACCATGTTGAAGGTTCTCTGAGTTTTATTTTCTAGAAATATAGCCACCCATTCAGTCACACTTTTTTCTAGTCCAATAGCACCCTTTAATTACAATCATATTTATGTGATTACCCCAATGAAGATCTTTCCTTATATTAAGACCTACGTAAAACTGAAGGGACTTTTCCTATTTTTGAAACTTACGACCTGACTTTTAACCCCATTTATCATCATACCATTGCCTTCTGTCCATCTCACAACATTATCGAAGTCATTTTTCAGTTGATCCACAATCTTGTAACTTATTTATTACTCTGTACAGAATAACATCATCTGCAAACAGCCTTATCTCTGATTCCACTTCTTTACACTTACTGATATATATACGAGGGCAGATCAGAAAATAAATTGCACTTCCCAGTCATGGCCATTTATTACACCACCTATAAACAGCAACACGACTATAACGACATACACTGTAACGTCACTTTTCCACATAGTTTCCAAGAAACTTCAAACATTTCTGCGAACGCACAACCAACTTGTCGATGCCGGATGCATAGAAATTTCCTCCAGCGTTCTGCAACCACTCAGAGACAGCGGCCTTCACCACCTCATTGGTCTGGAAACGTCGACCACCAAGCTCCGTTTTGAGCTTACCGAACAGATGAAAGTCACATGGCGCTAGGTCGGGATTGTAGGGTGGATGTTGCCAGACCTCCCACTTGAAGCGCTGCAGCAGTTCTCTCATTTGGCGGGCCTTGTGAGGTGTTGCGTTATCGTGCAACAATATCACACCGGCGTTCAATTTCCCCCGGCGCTTCTCTTTAATCGCTTTACACAACCGGTGCAACGTTTGACAATACGACGCCGCGTCGATCGTCGTTCCTTTCGGCATGAATTCCACGTGCAGCAAACCCTCCATGTCAAAGAACTCTGTCGCCATAACCTTACCGGCTGAAGGTTGAACCTTGGCCTTCTTTCGTTGTGGTGATGAGGGGTGCACTCATTCCATTGATGTTCGCTTCGTTTCGAGGGTGAAGTGGTGGACCCACGTTTTGTCGCCTGTGACGATTCGCCGCAGAAACCCGTTGCCGTCTGCGGCATAGCGTTGCAAAAATGCCAGGGAGGATTGGAAACGTTGTCCCTTGTGATCATCGGTGAGAAGACGTGGGACCCATCTTTGACACAGCTTACGATATCCAAGGTCCTCGTGAACAATGGCGAACACACTGCCATGCGGCATGTTCAGCTGCGTCGCGATTTCTCTCAGTTTAATGCGCCGATTCTGTCTAATGATCACATTCATACTGTTGACCTTTGCACGGGTCCTGGACGTTGCGGGCCTGCCTTCGCGTTGGTTGTCCGTGATATCCATGCGTCCGGCTTCGAATTGCTGACACCACTTTACAATACCTTGCCGGGAAATAGCCCGCTCCCCATACACAGCACTAATTTCACGATGAATGTCCGTGCAATTCTTCCTTTTGGCCCATAGGAATCGGATTATCGCACGCACCTCATATTTGGAGTGAACGTCCA